>NC_056744.1:655136280-655253780 GCF_019279795.1 Protopterus annectens
TCCTGAAAGCCAATAGAGCTTTCTGAATGGCTAACATTTCCTTTAAGTTGATATGCAGGTGTTTCTGATCCTTTGTCCAAAGGCCCTGCAGACAATTGCCCTGAAAATGGGCTCCCCAAGTATAATTCGAGGCGTCCGTGGTTAGAATCTGAGTGGCAGGAGGCAGACGGAAGGGCTTCCCTTTGTTTAGAGCACATGCCCTGGACCACCAAAGAAATTCCTTTTGAAGGCAAGGAAGGACGGGGATCAGTATTGTCTAAACTGTGGCAATGCTGAGACCATACACGTTTTAGGTACCACTGTATTTTCCTCATGTGTAGTCTTGCATATGGTACGAGAAGGATGCAGGAGGCCACGTAACCCAAAGCCTGCAGGAATTTCCTTGCAGATAGTTGAGTTAAAGTTGCCAAGGTTCTGAAAGTTGAAGCCAGCTGTAATTGTTTTTCGGATGTCAGAAAAGCCATCTGGGTTGTGGTGTTTAGAAGTGCACCCAGAAAAGTTATCTGTTGTGATGGTGTCAAATTTGACTTTTTTATGTTTACAGAGAATCCCAGGAACTTGAGGAGGTTCTGTACAAATTCTAGATGCTGGAGTACGACATCCTTGTTGTCTGCCTGAATTAGACAATCGTCCAGATAAGGGTAAATTTGAATTCCCTTGAGTCTGCAGTAAGCTACTACTGGAGCCAGGCATTTGGTGAAGACCCTGGGCGCAGTAGACAATCCAAAGGGCAGCGCAGAGAATTGAAAGTGCCTCGATCCGGCCTTGAACCTGAGGTATTTTCTGCGATCCTGCCTGATGGGAATGTGTAAATATGCCTCCTTTAAATCCAAAGTTACCATCCATGCATCTTTGGACAGCATTGGAAGTAGCTGCTGTAGAGTAAGCATCTTGAATTTTGGAATCTCTAGAAAGGTGTTCAAGACAGACAGATCCAGGATGGGTCTCCATGAGTTTTGCTTCCTTGGGACTAGAAAGAGCCTTGAGTAGAAACCTTTTCCCATCTCTGAAAGTGGAACCAGTTCTATGGCATTCATAGCCGAAAGAGCTTCCACCTGGTTTAAGGCCTCCGTCCATTGATGTTTTGGAAGATCTGGCCATCCGCTTGGCCTTGGCAAGGTATGAAAATGGAATTTGTAACCTCTTAAAACCACATCCAAAACCCACTTGTCTTGGGTTATTTGAGTCTAATTTTGATAAAAAAGAGAGTTTTCCTCCGAGAAGGGCTTCCAGGCAAGAAGTTCCTGTAGCCCAACAGAGGGAGTCATTGAGTTTGTTTCCTTTGAGTTTGTGACCTGTCCTCTCCTCCCCTAGGGGTGGAAGCAGTCCACTGTCTTGGTCTATAAGAAGCTTGTGTTTGAGGCCTTCCTCTGGAGCGTCTATATCTATCCCTCTGAGGCCTGTCTGAAGTGGGAAAGGACCACTTTTTTGAAGGCCAATTCCTGCTAAATCTAGGTGGCTGTACTTGTAAGAAATCTTTAACTGTTTGCATGGATTTCGCCTTATCCTCCATCTTTTTAATTACCTCTTCAGCTTTTGATCCAAACAAAACATTATGCTGAACAGGAGCATCCAATAATTTAGCCTTTACTTGTTTAGGCAAATTTTGTTCCTTTAGCCATGCATGCCTTCTAATAACTGTGCCAGAGGCCACAGCCCTACAAGAAGCCTCCAAGGCATCAAATCCACAGTGTAAACCATGCTTCCCAACTTGTTCAGTGGCATGCAGTAAGTCATGTAATTCCTTATCATCTGCACAGGCAGAAATGGAAGTAAGCTTTTGTTTTAAAACAGACAAGAGAAATTGCTGGTATTTTAGCATATGAAACTGACAGTTTAAAGCCCTAATGGACAAAGTAGCAGAAGTGTACACCTTTTTGCCCCATCTTTCTAAGGATCGAGAATTCTTTTCAGTAGGAATGGGATTTTTGGCAGAAGCTGCCTTAACTCCCTTAGGACCCCGAGAAATGGTTTCAGGGTCAGCAGAAGGGTTCTTGTATAAAAACTGATGGGAATCAGGAACCCTGTAATATCTATCAGGCTTAACAGGAGCAGGAGGAAAAGAGTCAGGAGTTAAGTTAGCCTCCGAAAAGGCATCATCCACAATATCCAAAACAGGAGGAATAGCCAGGGGTCTATGTTGGGGGAGAAGAAGAAAATCCCTCAGTCTTTTCTTAGATTCCGAGTACTCCTGTCCTTCCCAGTGGAAATGTTCCCTCATTTCATGCAAAGATTCCCCAAAAGAGAAATCCTCAGGGGGAGAAGCTGAAGGAAAGGATTCTTCAGCATCAGAATCCTCATAAAAAGGGAAAGAATATTCCTGATCAGAAGAAAAAACTGAGGAAACAGAAGCCTGATCAGAGGAATCATAATAAACATCCTGCCTTGGCCTTTTATGTGGAGGGGGATGTGAACCCCTAATCATAGTAAGTAAATCCTCCGCCATCTTGAGTAACTGTTTCTGTGACTTGGGAGACGGTTCAGAAGAGGCCTGTGTTGTCGTCTTTGATTTAGGAGTCATCTTTGCCTTTATTAGAAGCTGAGTAGGCCTGAAAACCCCTTCGGAAGCCGGTACCTGCACAGCGGCTCCGGACCCATCCAAAGGAGCATTGTCCGAAGGTCCTGCAACAGAAATATTTAAAGGCCTGGTTGGCTCCTCATGAGAGTCCGTTTCGGCCATCGGTTCTGAAATGGCCGACGACAGGGGCTGCAAAAGCACCTCACTGACGACGGCCGAACCTGAAGCTGGCTCCGCTTGTGTGCTATCATCAGATTTGGACCTCGGAGGCCTGTCTTTATCCTTGCGACGTTTGTGAACTGTATCCGACGACATTTTGTAGTTAAAGCGCCTACCGAAGTAATGAAAAGCAAACTCGTACCTTAGCTTAATTGTACGTTGCTTGAATCTAGCACAAAAACGACAACTAGCTATGTCGTGGTCAGGGCCTAAGCAAGGAATACAGTAAGAATGAAAATCCCACATGAAATACAATTATTAACTTTTTCTGACATCGGAGTGGAGCAAGAAAAAAGTTTCCCCAACGGGGTACTTAGCTTTGAGTGGAGAAGAAAATCTTCGGACTGAAGTATATCAGAAAAAATAGTCAGGAGTCAGCCGACCAGCACTTGTGAACTGCTATCACCGCACGGCAAGAAAGACTGGAAAAGATGGCGTCGGCTGTCAGCTTTGTACTCCTGGCGCTCTGACGTCAGGGAGCATGGTTGAACAGCCGACGCCGGACCCAGACTTTGGGATTCTGGCCGACCGAGGGCTGCCTGCCGGCAGGGGAGAACCCTACAGTCATGACTGCAACAGTGAAACACGATGAACATCCCTGTCTTCATGAAAAATCAAGTGGGGGGGGCACGACAGACAAAGCTTGGATCTTGGAAACCCTTTTAGCCAAAGTAATGGCCACTAAAAAGGCTGTCTTCCAGGACAGAAATTTCAAGTCTACTGACGCTGCTGGTTCTAAAGGGGTGCCACCAATGCCTGCAGAACTAGAGTAAGGTCCCAAGAGGGGAAATAATTCTTAACTGGGGGACGCAAGAGAAAAGTACCTTTTAGAAAGGTCTTGCACAATCTCAAGGAGGCCAGAGCACTCAAATTTTCGCCAATATGAAAATTAGATATGGTTGCCAGTTGTACTTTCCCTGTGCAGGAACTAGCCCCTTGTTGAAAAATATATGACAAAAACTCCAAGACTGCAGGAACCGGGGCAGTAAATGGATCTATGTTTCTCTGAGAAGCCCAAATAGAGAAGCATTTCCATTTGCTGTGGTAAACCTTCCTAATGGAAGCTTTGAGGGATGCCACCAGAATACTCTTTACCGAAGATGATAAACAGAGAGTCCTAGTGATCAGGGGAACTGGAGCAAACAAGCCGTCAGCTTGAGGCTGTCCAGGTCGGGCGGACTGATGCCCGAGGGATGGCATATGAGATCCGTGCAAGGATCTAGAATCCGTGGAGGAGTTAGAGCATGAGACCAGAGGAAGGGGAACCACACTTGATGCGGCCAGAACGGGGCAATGAGGATCACTTTGCACCCCAGTCGGTATGCTTTCTGAAGAAATTTCGGAATTAGAGGTAGCGGGGGATAGGCATACAGTAACCCAGGGAGGCCAAGCATGGACTAGATCATCTCTGGGGGAGTCCCCTGGGGAGAGGATTAGAGCGAAGAACTCGCAGCACTTAGCGTTGGAAGGAGATGCGAAGAGATCACAGCAATGGTGACCCCACGCTAGGAAGATCTACTCCGCTATTGACGGTTTCAGAGACCACTCAGTGGGCATTAGAATAGCCCGAATCAATCTGTCTGCTAAAATGTTGGAGTGTCCCGGGATGTGCATTGCGATCAGAAACCGACTGGTGGAAATCGCCCAATCCCACACTCTCATGGCAGAGAGGGTAAGATCTGGTCCCTCCTTGTTTGCTGATGTACCGGACAAAGGACATGTTGTCTGACTGAACTGCAATCGTCCCTGGGGGGAGAACAGTGTGAAAGGCTTGCAATGCTAAAAGCACTGCCCTCATCTCCAGAACAGTGATATGCAATCTGGTCTCGGTTTGGGACCACGTGCCTTGGACTGTCCTTCCCAAAAAGTGACCCCCCCCCCACCTGAGCTGGGAGGCATCTGGGCTCACTGTGGCTTGGGCTGGGGATGATAAGAATTGGCGACCTGCCAAGATTTCCGGCGATTGGAGCCACCAAAGAAGAGAAGTCTTGCAGGCTTTGCTGATCCATATAGGGTGGTCCATGGGGAGGTCTAACCAAGACCACTGAACTGCCAAGGTCCACTGAAGCACCCTCATGTGAAGGCACGCACATGGTAGAATTGAAATTGCTGCTGCCATGGAGCCAAGGGCGCTGAAAACATAGCTCACCATCGGTGTCCTGGAGCCGAGGATCACTGACACATGGGCCCGTAGGTTCTGGATCCTGTCCTGAGTGAGAAAAACTTGCAATAGCAGAGTGTCCTACTGTGCCCCTATGAATTCCAAGGTCTGTGTCAGATTTAGGCGGGACTTGGAGATGTTGATGGTGATCCCTAGATTGACTGCAAGATGCATGAAGGAAGTCTCTGGCCATGCAAAGTAGACTCTTGGTGGTAGCAGCGAGGAGCCAATCATCTAGGTAAGGAAACACCTGAATTCCCTGACGCCTCAGGTGAGCAGTTACTACTGCCATAACCTTCGTAAACACACTGGGGGCTGTACTGAGACCAATGGGTAGGACTATGAACTGGAAATGATTGGCTCCCAGCCGGAAGTGAAGAAATCTCATAGAGCTTCTGCAAATCTTGATATGGTAAGCGTCCCGGAGGTCCATCGAGCACATCCAGTTGCATCCTCGGAGATGAGGTAGGATGGACTGTAAGGTGAACATCCGGAATTTCTGCTTGGCTACCAACAGGTTCAGGGTAGACAGGTCCAATATGGGTCTGAGGTCCCCCATCTTTTTTGGCACTAAAAAGAACCTGGAGTAAATGCCTAATCCGGACTGATATGGGGGGACCGATTTGATGGCCCGATTGTAAAGCAGCTTTGAAATCGTGTGCTGCAGCCTCCCTTTGAGTGGGTGGGACATCCGGGAGGCGCTTTGATTGTATAGGTGGGGAATGGGATGGAGTATCCTCTGGATATTATTTGGAGCATACAATGGTCCATCGTGATGGACTCCCAAGCTATTAGGTGCAATGGCAATCTTCCCCCGATTGTCTCCAGAGTAGGACAGTCGGGCAACCCCTCAGGGTTGCTGCGCAGGTCAGTCCAAGGAGGTCTCCCTCGACCCAAAGTTCCTCGGACCCCCTCTGCCTCTGGAGTGGCGTCTGTCTTGTCCCTCTCGGCCTCTAGGGGATGAGTTATCCTGAGTGTTGTGGGAAAACTAAGATTTTCTAAACCACATTATCTTCTGCCCTCTCTGATTCCTAGAAAAGGATCTTTGAGTGCTACAGAAGCAGACTCCGATGGCAGAGTCTTCCCATCCTCCTCACTCTGGACTAAGGTGCCACGAACTGTCTTCCCAAAAAGGGAGGAACCATCAAAGGGGGCATTCGTGAAAGACGCCTTCAAGGGATCTGTGAATTGACACAGTCTGAGCCAGGTGTGCCACCTCATAGTTACGCCAGTCCCAGCCACCCTAGCCGCTCCTTCCGTGGCATGGTAAAGAAGGTGCATGGACGTGTTAGAAACGGATTTCAGAGTCGACATTTTCACTGAGAACAGCCGCTTGTCCTCTGGCGAGAAGGACTCTGGAGGCGACACAGCGAATTCGAATGACATGTGCCAAATAATTCAGCGCTCGTATGGAAAACAACACTGAAGAAAAAACTCCCATCTCAAAGTGGTCCACCGCCCTAGACTCTTTGTCTGGAGTGTGGACCGAAGAACTTTCCTGAGCCAGTTCTCTCTTGGTGGCAGCCGCCAACACCATAGCATCCACAGGGGATCCCTTGGACCAAGCCTGTCTGTGGGAGGAGAAAGGATCCTGTCTGGGCGTTTCGGTATTGGCTCTATGGTGTCAGACTCCTTCCATGCCCACATAGTGATAAGATCCACTAATGGATCTGCAGGACGGGACACTCAGGATGTAGACGAGCCCGTGCCAAAGGCCTCCAAGAATACAGATTCGTCCGTTGAGGGTTTTGGGGCTGACCAACCTCCCCTCTGGTGGAGGATTTCCATGATGTCTCCAAAGGAGACATCCTTGGGAGGTGACTTGGGGGAACCCTCACACCTTCATCCAAGTCAGTATCTTCTGTGAGGGACTCGGGGGGGGTCCATGTGCCTCCTCTTACACAAATACTTACTTGGGGCCTCCTCAGTGGGAGACTCTGAAGAGGGCTCATAAGTCATGGGGGGTTCCACAATGGGATCCATCTGGGGGTCCTATGGCACGGGCTGTCACGGGGACAAGTTGATGTGAGTCGTGACCATATCCAAGGCAGCCTGCCGGAGTCCAAGGCAATGGACTGGGGTCTCAATCCTTGGGAGAGAACCCTCTCCACCACACTGAAGGCCGAAGGAGAGTGCACCTTCTTGGCAACCAACAAGGAAGAAGTTCTCCCCAGCTCCATCGTGAGGATCGAGGCCAAGGTAGCCAGGGTTCCAAAGGAACGGCTTGGATCACACAAAGTCAGACCCGAAGATATCTCCGTTTCCTTGGATCTGGCTCCCTGTTCTTGGCCCCAAGAGTTGCTCGGATCTGAACAAGTCTGAGCTGAGGAACTCAAGGTAATGGCCGGCGTTGAGGTTGGAGGAACCGTCGGTGCCGAACCCCCAGCTCTGAGGATCCTCGGATCCATAAACCCCGAGACCGATGGTCGGATCGGGGAAAGAGAGATAGGATGGAAGGAGGACATACAAGTCCCCTCTCCGGCCGGAGAGGGGCCTGGCAAGACTCCCATTTGGATTTGGGTCTGAAAGAATCTACGCATCATCCTGTCCACATCAAGCTCCGATAGACTCTGAGTCGACCGCGAGGAGGTGACCCGACTCAGATTTGGCCCTATGAGATGATCTCGAAGAAGGCCTTTGATCCAAGGGTTCCGTCGGCTCTGGGGAGAACCTCGGGGAATGGAGTTGAGGAGTGGACCTAACAACTTTTACAGAGTGACTGGGAAAAGGCTCCTGCTCAGGAGATTGCTTGCGGTGCCTCTCTACCCTTTTCTCTCTCTCTTTCTTTGCCCTTATCTGCAGCTTTTGTCCCCACCTCAGCAAGCTTATAAGGAGAGGTTGAGTCCCAGCCTGATGGGGGGGGGGGGTTGGTCGGATACAGGAGCTGATGTCAAGGCCGTTGTCTCTAAGGCAGAAACTGGCAACAGGCCCTTGGCTACCAGTTTTGCCTTCCTTTCTTTAAGGCCTCTGGGAATGAACCCTGCACACACAGCACATGGCAAGCTAAGATGTGAAACGTCAAGGCGAATAATACACAGAGTGTGGCCATCAGCCGGTGAAAGTTTGTGGCCACACTGTGCAATTCTTGAACATTGGTTTAGGCTGGTCAGCCATAATACACTCCACCAAGCCAAATGCTAAACTAGACACATGCACACTCAGGGGTTGGCTAGGCCTACTCTAGTCAAGAAAGAAACACAAACTTTCTAACTACTTTTTTTTTTTTTTTAACAAACCGACGACAAGATGAAGGGGAGGAAGGGCTATCACAAACAACTACTCTCACACACTAACTAAAGAATCAAAAGTTCCACTTACACTATCCAACTTAGAGCTAGAGAGCCCACGATGCGTACGCATGAAGCGGCAAGTGAGATCTGGGGGAAGGTAGGAAGGTGAGGGATTATGGGTAAGGGGAGGAGCTTGGAGCAGATGCTTGATAAAATGTTGCTGGCTCGGATCCGATATGGATCCGAATACCCAAAGGTTGCAGATAAATGAAGTTAACTACTTCAGATGTAAGGTTTCACCCAAAGAAAAATTCTCTGAAGGGAAAGCAGAGGAAATAGAGTCCTCTGCTTCAGAATCCTCATAAGCAGATGAGGGCAAATCCAGATCATCAGACGAATCAGAAAAAACAGAATCCTGGTCAGAAGATTCATAAACAACTTCAGTCCTAGGCCTCTAAGAAGGTGGGGGTTGGCTACCCCTGATTAGAGTTATTAAATCTTCAGCCATTCTTATCATTTGTTTTTTAGGCATAGAGGCCTGAGCATGTGGCCTGGGCGTCGTTTTTTAGGCATGGTTCGATATTTAGGCCTAAGTGAAGAAGGAGGCATCAGTTTAATTTTCAAGTCCATAGGCCTGAATGCACCCTCAGAAGCCAATGCCTGCACAGCGGCTCCGGACCCATCCAAGATAGAGACATCCGTGTTCGACAGTTGAAGCATCTCGCGGCATACCGGACTCCAAATGGGTCTCAGTAGAGGCCTGTGAATCAGAAATAGCGGGTATCAGGGGCTGCGAAAGCACCTCACTGAGTACCGGCGAACTGGCGACTGGCTTAGGAGAAGAGTCGTCGGCAGTTCTGGACCTCGGCAACCTGTCTCTGTCTTTATCTTTAGGTTTTTCTGGAATCCCAGTAGTTGGATGGCTAACCGACATTTCTGGATAATTAAACCGAGAACCGAAATATTTAGAGACGAAAATATACCGACGACGGATATTGCGCTGATTAAATAAAGCACAAAACTGACAGCAAGGTACGTCGTGGTCAGGGCCTAGGCAAGGAATACAGTACAAATGAAAATCTTTATTAGGTATTTGCTTTTCACAAGTAATGCAAATATTAACTTTTACTGACATCGGTAAGGAGCAAGAAAAAGTTTCCCCAATGGGGTACTTGGCTTTAGTTGAAGACTTCGGTTCTGAAACTCGAAAACTAAAATTTCAGGAGTCAGCCAACCGGCACTTGAAAACTGCTTCTGCTTTGGGCACTGCATGGCAAGAAAGACTGATGTAATGACGTTGGCTGCATGTTTTATACCCCTGACGACCTGATGTCATGGAAGAAGGGACAGCAACTGAGCAGGACCCAAGACTTTGTTAATCAGGCCAACTGAGGGCTACCTGCAAGCAGATAACCCAAATGTAATGACTGCAACAGTGAAACATGAACATACCCTTTTCCCTTTCATCAAAGAAGGAACAAACTCTACTGCCTCTTGGCAAGTGGACTATGGGCCTGCTCCCTAAACACAGCGCCTTCTGGAAGAAAAATGGCAGCCTTAAAGCTCTAATATATGGTGTCCTGTGTAACAAAGTTCAGGATCAACCAGTTCTTAATAATGGTTCTACGAAATGAGGCAAACCTGGAGAATCAACCTCACATGGGCAGTCATGACTGCAACTCTTGGACTGGGTGAGTAGTCTTTTGAAACACAGCTGGAACAATCATTGAAGTAACAGTTAAGGACTCTTACAGGCCTTTATCAACCTAAAGAGGTTAATTGTTCTTCAAAATCTAGACTGCCTAGAACAGGAGGCTGAACATTTGGGGGGGGGTTAGAATCCTCACAAACCATCCTTACAATGCTCTTTTCAGATCCTAGGTGGCCTTCCTGAACAGGGTATATTCCCAGAAGGAGATATCCAAGATACCCGCTGTAAATTCAGTATTAAAATAAGGTAGCTTAAGCCATGCTTTTAACAAAGAAAAATTTATATGCCTGCCAACCTACACATAGCCAGAGAGTAGTAAGAAATTGCAAAAGCTGCAACAGTCTTTTCAGATCCTTACTGATCACAGACTGAGAAAGGACTGCCATCTTTTCCAAAGAATGGCACAAATAAAATGATTGGAACCAGGAGAAGTGGGACAAATAATTAAAGAATCTACGTCCAATGATACCAAAGGACAAAACCTTTTTGGTCATCCAGCCTTAAGACCTAGATTCCATAGTGGACAGCAAAGCAAAAAGGAGTTATACGCTGTATGGCTTGCGGTGAAATGAAAAGCTTATGTTAGGAGTCACACTGGAATGCCTGTTCAGTACATCATTCTACTCTGATGGGGACATGTAGAAGGTTTTCAAGATGCATACCTGCCATCAATCTGCGGACTCCACAAAGGGATGGAGCAAGGGAACCTTATCCTTCTTTCCCAGACATACAGACAGGCACCGTTGGAGAGATACTTGAGAAATGCACACAGAAAAACTACTCCCTCTACCTATTGACCTAAAATCCTAAGAACTAATATGTATACAAAAGCAACAGATGCACAGCTATCACAACTTTGAAGTCAAATACTTAAACTACTTTTTTCTCTATAAGGAAAGAATCAAAATGGGTAGAAATGCCAGGTCGCACAGCAAGTAACAGACTAATTAAATGTCAATAAACAGGAAAAACTAACCTACCAACACTAACTTCTGCAAAAATCACACTTATTAAAATAAAAACTATAAGGGTAGAGAAGACAAGAAAGCCCAAAACACTGTTTAGAAAAATGGATACACAGATGGAGCTTGCAAACTGTGCTGCAGTCTATCAAGATGGCAACAGAGATTAGAGGTGGAACACGGGAGCAGTGTTCTGAAATCGAAGTCTCCAAGAAGGCCAGGTTGAATCTGGATGGAAAACATAACATCTGATCAGTATTTAAGTTAATTGATAAGGGAGAAGATAAGATGTGCTACAAGCATGTAAGAAATCATAATAAAAACAAATGAGCTTGTACCTATGAAGTCAGAAAGCAACAGGGAGACTTGAGAAAGGAGAGAAAGTGGATATATCCGTGGATTATTTTGTGAAACAATGGAAAGAAGACTGGTACAGTTAAGCAAGGAACATTATGAGGAATTTCCAGTGATGAAAACAGAAGTAGTGAGGAAGGCTTTGACTAGAGTAAGGGTGGATGGTTCAACTATAAACTAAAGAACTAAACAGTTTCTTTCTATGCAAGAATAGTAACAAAGATAACATTGTATCTAATCCCCACCACCAATACCCCTATTTTCAATTTCTGACTCAAACATCATACTTACAATCACAGAATATAAATGCTGGGGTGTTCTTCCGGACTAATTTCTTACCCTTTCTAACCATACTGAGAACATCATCCATAAAGTCCTCTCCCAACTTAAGGCATGGTACAGAATCTCACACCTCCTCTTGTCACTCATTAGATTTGCTATAGCTAGTTCTACTTCCCAAACTTGAATACGGTCTTCCTCTGCTGACCTTTCATTCTTCTCACAATACTAGAAGACTTCAAACTCCACAGTACTAGAAGACTTCAAACTATAATAAACAATATGTACATTTCCCTTTTGGGAGCCAACAGCAATTATTGTTAACCTTCTTCTTCAAAAGGTACATTGACTCCCAGTACCGGAAAGATCTACCTGCTTTCTTCACTTGTATACAAGATTCTACATGAAGGATATTGCCCCCATTAAAAACGCTCTTTCCCATTAGAGAACCTAACTACTTCCTTAGAAATATACAACCTGATCACTTGCCCCTTCACAGATCTTCTTTTAAAACAGTATTTGGTGAAACGGAATTTTCAAGGATTGGTCCTGCCATTTGAAATAATCTTTCCCCTCTGACATAAGGGGCAAATTAAATTACAAAACTTCAAAATATCTCTTTCACAGCAACTCCATAATAACATAAGACAGCCATTTCCACCTTGCACTCTTCTCTGCTTCCTCAGGTAGCATGTATATTAAATTCCCTCTGTCAAACAATTATGTGGCAATGTATGTATGAAAACACATATGTACACACACACACACATATATATATATATATATATATATATATATATATGTGTGTGTGTGTGTATCTATATATATATATATATATATATATATATATATATATATATATATATATATATATATATATATATATATATATATATATATATATATATATATATATATATATATACATACACACACACATTTTTACATACATATTTTTTATATATATATTTATATTTATATATATATATATATATATATATATATATATATATATATATATATTATACATACACATACATACACACATAAATAAAAATACGGGTCTACTTTTGAAGTTACGTTTGTTCGACAAACAAAAATACGACCCTAATGAATTCCGGTTCACCGAACTGGTAATAAAAATAAAACTGTACACTATAAAGGCGGTTTTGCAGTGGGCAAACCCCACTGCACCCCCCCCCCGCTACTTTATATATACTAACTCTGAGATTGCACTACAGTGGGGAAACAAGTATTCCCTTAGCCTCACTGTAGCATGCATGTAGCATGTAGTGCGATCTCAGAGTTAGTATATATAAAGTAGCAGGGGTGTGGGGAGTGCAGCCCCCCATGGGGAGTGAAGAGGGGCTTTCCCCCTGCAAAACTGCCTGTGTGTGCAATTTTATTTTTATTACCAGTTCAAAGAACTGGAATTCATGCAAATGCACATTCACTGAAGTGCATTTTTGCATAATTAGGGTCATAATTTTCTTTATCGAAGAAACGTAACTTTGACAAATAAAAGTAGAACCATATATGCACACATACAGTTGATATAATACGTGTAAACACCCCTGTTAAAATGCCAGGTTTTTATGATATAAAAAAATGAGACGGCAATAAATCATTTCAAAACTTTTCCCACCTTTAATGTGACGTATAACCTGTACAATTCAACTGAAAAACAAACAAATCTGTTAAAAAAATAAAAAACGTACAATAAGCTGGCTGCAGAAGTGTGCACACCCTTAAACTAATACTTTGTTGAAGCACCTTTTGATTTAATTACAGCATTCAGTCTTCTTCAGTAGGAGTCTATCAGCATGGAACATCTTGACTTGGCAATATTTGCCCACTCTTCCTTGCAAAAGCACTCCAAATCTGTCATCAGATTGCGAGGGCATCTCTTGTGGACAGCCCTCTTTAGGTCTCCCCACAGATTTTCTATTGGATTTAGGTCTGGGCTGCAGTTGGGCCATTGCAAAACTTTAATTTTTTTCTGGTGAAGCCATTCTTTTGTTGATTTGGATGTGTGCTTAGGGTCACAGTCGTGATGAAAGGTGAAATTCCTTTTCATCTTCAGCTTTCTAGCAGACAGGTTTTGGGCCAAAAGTGACTGATATTTGGAACTTTTCATAATTCCCTCCAGCTTGACTAAAGCACCAGTTCCAGCTGAAGAAAAGCAGCCCTAATGCATGATACTGTCATCACCATGCTTCACTGTGGGGATGGTGTTCTTCTGGTGATGCGAAGTGTTGTTTTTGTGCCAAACATACCTTTTGGAATAATGGCCAAAAAGATCAAACTTGGTCTCATCAGACCATAACACATTTTCCCACATGCTTTTGGGAGACTTGATGTATTGTTTTGCAAATTTTAGCTGGGCATGGATGTTTTTTCTGTGTAAAAAAAGGCTTCCGTCTTACAACCCTATGCCATAGTCTACACATATGGAGAATACGGGAGATTGTTGTCACATGTAGTACACAACCAGTGCTTGACAGAAATTCCTCCAGCTCCTTCAGTGCTGCGGTAGGTCTCTTGGCAGCCCCCTTGACCAGTTTTCGTCTTGTCTTTTCATCAATTTTGGAGGGATGACCAGTTCTTTGCAATGTCACTGTTGTCCCATAGTTTTTCCACTTTTTGATGACTGTCTTCATTGTGTTCCATGATACTGTATATCCAATGCTGTAGAAATTTTTTTGTACCCTTCTCTTGACTGATACATTTCAACAGTGAGATCTTTTTGATGCTTTGTAAGCTCTCTGTGAACCATGGTTTTTGCTGTAGCAGGCAAACGGAGTAAATGTCGGGAAAATCCTACAAGGAGAGCTGAACTTTATTTGGGGTTAATCAGAGTCTCTAACGATGGCAGGTGTTTACCCAAGAAGACTGAATGTTGTAATTAAATCAAAAGGTGCTTCAATTAGTTTATGGGTGTGCACACTTCTGCAACCAACTTGTATTTTTTTCTTATATTTTTCCCCGTAACAGATTTGTTCATTTTTCATTTGAATTGTACAGGTTATAGGTCACATTAAAGGTGGGAAAATTTTTGAAATGATTAATTGTGGTCTCCTTTTTTATATCACAAAAACCTGGCATTTTAACAGGGGTGTGTACACTTTCATATCGACTGTACACACATGCATATATATATATATATATATATATATATATATATATATATATATATATATATATATAGTGTGTATGTATATATATATATATATATATATATATATATATATATATATATATATATAGTGTGTATGTATATATATATATATATATATATATATATATATATATATATATATATATATATATATATATATATAAATAAATGAAAAGTATTACTTTGTACAGTGGTGTTTGACTCATGCTGCCTTTGGTCTCTTCTTAACTCCAAAATTTATTACAAAAAGGGGAAGCACCTCCAATCTGGAAAGAAATTACAACTGTTACGTTTCATAAGAGAGCAGGTGAAAATGTACCATCAAATTACAAACCAGTCAGCTTTTTATTTCTGGTAGCATATTTATGACAGTGGCACTACATCTTCTCTAAGAAAATAAACAGGGTGAAGAAGAGACCGATCAACAAGGTCTCAGTCAAAGAAAATCTAGCTGTATGAATTTGTTCACATTTTACACTCCAGTAATTAAAGCCTTGGATAGTGGGCTAGCAATATGTATTTATTATGCAGATCTTGTCAAGACTTTCAGTACTATAACACAGGAAGTAGTCTTTCAAGTAAAGGAGTAGAACACTAATAGTGTTGTCAGAAAAAGGAAAAAAAAAGTGATTTTTTTTTTGTACACGAGTATTTGTACCCCAATGTTATGATGTTACCTTTTTGTATTAAAGACATGGGATTTTTTTTTTTTTTTTTTTTTTTTAAATAAAATGCATAATTTTACATGGAATGATGATATGCATCAGAATACATTAGATGATAAAAGTTTATATACCAGTAATAAAGCTACACATGGTATGGAAGCATTAAATTATTTTCGGGTGATAGCCCAATGAGCAAGTTACATCTTGGACCCAATATATTTTTGTTGACTAACTGTTTGACTAATTTCATTTTTAATAATGAATTTCTCATCAGATTCTGGGAAAAGCCATGGGGGCCTTGTTTGCCCCCATGTATGCCAACCTAGTTAGCGGCCTGTTTGAAACTGACTATATGTATGGTTGCCATTTAATGGATAATTATATATTACAATATTTTAGATACACTGAGGATTTTATTTTTATTTGTGAACAATTCATTATACATCTACAGGACAATAGATTTGGATTTGTCTTTGAAGGTGAAAAAAATAGGTCAGGGTGTAGTCAGAGTAGAAAATAGACAAATTAGAAATCCAACAATCCCAAGAGATGGAGCAACAAAACAAACACCAATACAAATAAATCCAATACACTGGTTGAACATTCTGAAGAAGTCTCTTGAAGACATAAACAACAATAAACTGTGGTGTTCGCTAATATCTGTTTCCTCTTTCCTTCATTGTTCAAACAGTGTAGTGGATTTATTTGTATTGACAAATTAGAAATGTTGACACAGAATATTGATGGTTAATGGTCAATATTTACTTGGCCTCAGAGGTCATCCACCACATTTACTTTCATCTTTATCTTACAGCGAGTGTAAGATATTATGTAATGATCATACCGATTTTTAAGAGAAGCTAAAAAATGACTATGTTTATTAATAATGAAATTATTATGAATTCTTACTATAAAGTGCTTCACATGTTCAAGATAGTTATACATGTAACAATGTACTTAATACTTATATTATTACAAAATACAAATAAACAGGAGATTTGTTACTGTGTACAATACATTTACAGACAAGTTATTTTTTATTGGAAGTTTTTAGTTAAAGAGAAAAAAATCTAATAGTAAACTTTATGGTAGCCCCAAAATTACATATAAATGGGGCTGAAGTATTGGTGATACCTGGCTCACAGTTATTATAAGGGTCCTGAGATAAGGGTTAGAAACAGTTTCAAGTAATATAAAGGGTACATAGTGAATAGTCTTGATAAAATAAAAAATTTAATCCTGTGCTATTTATGCTCTTAAATGGACATGTATTTTTTTAACATATGGAAAACAAAAAGGATGTTTAAAAGTAGATTACAAGAACAAAGAGATATAAAAAAGAAAGATGAAAAGTCTTGTAGCTATGTATTTTAGGGATATACTTTAAATATAGAGATTACTTATATAAAAGTATGGCACTTAGTTCCTAGAGGGTTAAATGTGAAATTGAATTGGAAATATTTGATTTACTTGAATGACTGGTTAATTAATTTCATATGTCATTTAAGGTCTTGTCTTTCTTTGTTTTCTTGGATTTGTATGCACTCCTCTAAAGGCTTTGCTGAAGCGCCAGATGACTAAACATTTTCTAGGTCTTTTGATGCTTTTGTATGTTTTTGTGGTCTCACAAAAAACAAACAAAAAAAACTGTTAGATGGTATTCAGCCCTGGTGTAAAAATCAAATAGCACTAGTCCAACTGATTTTATACATACAGGGAATTATCGGGGGATTCAGTACTAGGCACAGTGTTATTTAATATATTTCTGGCAACAACACGGGCAGTGAGCTGGGCTCTGTGGTGCAGAGGGATAAAATCCTGGATCACACCACAGGTAATTCAAATTTTAATAGTGGTTCTGGCACATATACAGTCTAGCAGGGAGGAATGCAGTACATGGCCATTGCCAACAACCCCAAGCAAGAGCAAGGGAGGTGTCTCTAGCCTGTCACATGGGTGAAACTTAGCATATGCACTAGGTTTCTACCCCATGAATTTAGTGTATTTTGAGTCCATGCAGTTGCATGGAAATTGCACAGCGAGATGAGGGGAATTCACTGTTAGAAGGCACACTTCCCCTTACAGGGCAGCAAAAGCAATGCATGACGTGCTGCTGCAGTTGAGGGAATGGCTAAAAGGGGGAAAGGGTAGACCACCCACAGGACCAGCAAGCTGATCTTCTCCCTATCACCTAAATCTTGCCACAGAAAGCTCATGGAGGATTTTCAGGCAATAAAGAATGGGTCCACAGGGCTCTGGCCATGCCTGGGAATTGCTGGCGCCATCAACTCTGGAACAAATGGAAGAACAGAGGAATTCTGAGGAGCCATTTGCTTTAGTACTGCAGGGAGGGGAGCGCCAAAAAAACAACTGAATAATGGCAGCAGTGTATATCTACTGGATCCAGAAATCAGATTTGCAGATGAAACATATATAAGGGGAATGGTAACAATAAACGATTACAAAATGTTGCAGGTATATTTTGATAAACTCTGTCTAGTTTGTAGAAAATAGGCTACAGTTCAACACAAAGATGTACAGTACTACATTAAGAAGAAAATAATAGACCATGTCTTTATGACATTGATGCTTACTGTCAACAAATGAGTACAAAGATCTGGGTGACAGACTGCAACATGCATTAAAATTTTATCAATATGTAAATACTTCTCTTGCTCAACTCCAGTTTAAACTGTACAGGACTCTGCATCTCCACTTTCAATGTGAGACAGCACTTATGTGATAGCTTTTTCTCACTTTCCCTTCTGATTCCTTTTTTTCTGTTATACCTTTACCTGACTTTTCTTCCTTCCTCCCATCCAGATAAAAATGACCTTCTGCTTTCCCTTGCTAGTTAGCCCTAGGCTTTCTTATCACTGCCTAAAGCAATATGTATTAATTACCCATTCTTGCTCTTATTACCGTACAGCTTCAAAATTTGTGGAAACTATCATGTGCAAACTGTATCTTGTACCTCTTAGAACTTGTCTGACTGTACAGAACTCTGCACATTGTATTACACTTTGCATCTAATGTAACTTTACTAACACCTACCCATTTATTTACAAAATCTATTTGACTCTGTGTTAATTTTATAACTAATCCATGAAGTTTTTCATCACCAGCACTTCACTGAAAAGGGGCTTTGCCTAAATGGACTACACCTCCAAGCAAGTAGATATAATAAAATAAAATAATTGTTAAATGCTATTCACTATATGAACAATACTAACAATAATATCAAAGAAGTGAAGTGGTCTTGATACCACTGCATAAATCAAAGGTAAGGTCAGTGGTTAGACTAGGACTGCTTTGTGTGTATACATATTTGGAGAAGAAAGGCTAAAGGCACATACAATGGATACAAAATTAATAATGACAGTCAAATAAACCATACAAGAAAAGTTTAATGGCAATGAAGTTACATACAGTGCATGACAGGTTGAATAGGGGTGACCTAATATGGGAACACAAAGTATCTACAGATGAAGTCAAAATATCTAAAGATGAAGTCTTAAAAGCAATATTGAGTATGGATCACTGTTCTGGAACCAGAAACAATAAACCTTATACTGAAAATAGAAGCAATATCAATATGAAAAGGAACTTTTTCTATGTGATGGTGTCAAGGGCATGGAACAAAATGCCAATTACAATGAAAGATTCCGAGAATTTACAAGCATTTAAAAATAATTTGGGTAATTATTATATAAAAAAAATGTCTGAGTCAAGGAACTTGGGTGCGAGGTCTTTATTTGATCCTTACAGTCTTAAGCATGCACACAAACAGGCCAATAGACTTAAAAAGAAAAAGTAAAAAGTCATGGACATTCAGAAAGCTTATAGCTGAAACACTTGATGTCCTTAATAGGTCATTTGCATATATCCCATGGGCCTCTAATACAAGTGGTTTAAAGTATCACACAGTGAAAAATCTAGCTTGGCTACGTTTTTCTTGTAGTTTTTACTAACTGGTTTGTCTGTGTGACCTTTATACTCTTTGGTTTACCATGCATACAAACACTTAAAACACGGACATCCCATTTACGCACATCTTTCTGTTGTATTATTCCTATTAGCATAACCAAGACATGCACTACATTTTCCAACCCTAACAAGATAAGTCATGCATCATCCAGAAAGTAAGGCCTGTGAAAAAGACCCTCCTGTTCTGAATACAATCACTGAGCCAACATCACTAGTCTGAAATGGATACGCCACGTGAACTCGCCATATAGAGGCTTGCACTGAATACTTGAACATAAGGAAGGAGCACATCCACACAAGCTGGCTGCCCAAGGTATAGCTCTCAAATCTATCACTGTCAGCAGATAACTGGTACAGCCTGACCCCTTGCTAGTCAAATACTTGAGACTGAAGCAAAACCTTTTTTAGGGTACAACAAGAAAAATGAGAATGCGGCCAATATCCGGCCTCCCTGTTCCTTATTGGTCCACTACCTTCCCAGGTCTGCACAAGGACCACCATCGCAGAACATGACCAAAGGCTGACGTTTTATCCTTTCATTTCCTTTGGGTGAACCAGGTTAATACACTGGTAGTTATGACAATGCCTCACTCTTGTGGCCTTCTCCCAGACAGTAGAGAGAGTGTGTCAGCATGGGCTGTGGCTAGCGATCTGGTGAATGCAGGTGCAACTTGAAGCTTCCAGCATTTAGACAATGGACATGGAAACTTCCATGGTGACTATTACAAAGGAGATAAGAAATACCCAAGCATTAGAAAAGACTACGACAGAGATAAATTATGCCTTCCTAATAAAATAAGTGACACTATAGTATTTATTAGGAGGAGACATGCAAACTTTGAGGGAGGGTATGATAAATAAAAAAAAAATGTGCTGAAGGTGAAGATAGCAAAAATAGAAAATACCAACAGTTACCTCACTTTAGATGATGTTTGAAGTATGACAAAGGTAGTTTTCATGAAGAGCTGTGAGTGCAGAAGCTGCTTCTTGAGGAAAGACTGCAGCTTAATTAGCAGACAGAAATGGAAAGGTGTGTGTGCTAAGCGGCTGCTACATGCCTACAATACCTACGTTTCTAAAGCACAAATTTGTAATTCCAGTTGTAGACGTGTCCATTCATTCCCACTTAAACATAAGCCAATTCAGGTCATGATGTAAATGGAGCATATATCAACATTCAATGCCTGTAAAACAGACACACAAATCTTAAACAGGGCACTACCCCAAAGGGCAAGCGCACACAGTCACAAGATGTGCAGTTTGGAGGACTGCCAGTTCACCTGTTAGACCTGAGTTAGGTTCTCCACATCCACTTCGCCACCAGTTTCCCTCAAATGGCAGAGATCCTGGACATCAAATTGTGTCCTCTGTCACACAAATAACAAGAGCTCTGCTGCACATCACACCACGGATAACTGGCCCTATGCAAAAGCTGTACATGTGAGCAGTAGCCTGCTGGAATTACTTGTTACTGTGTAATGGAAGCAAGTTGAACATGAAGAGACTAGCTGCACATTACTGTAAGTTACTTCGATATTTCCTGCTCTATGCTGGACAGAGACTGTGACATCCCCCCTCCCAAGGAGCTAATCCTTACACTCTTAAGGTCCACTGACCTAACTGGTCACTGTCCATTCATGTGAACATTAGATTGCACTGTCTAAACCAGTTACTTTCTTCCAGTAGCTCCCTGACAGCTCAGCACCAGTTACAAAATGATTGCTATTTGAAGTAAAGAGCCTTCCAGGCTGGCTTACAAAGCAGCCTAGGCTTCAAGTCCATTCTGCCTTGTGGGCACATTCACTCTTCCATCCCTCATTTCAGTCAGGGTCACTGTACTGGAATGTGCTCCTCAATTCCACCTGCCCCCCCCAGTTAGGTCTCTACATCCACTCGGTCACCACCTTCCTCCACAGAGCAGGTATGTGTCATGTGATAGAACGCCTCTCTATTGAAATGTCGGCACTTAAAAAAAGACAGAAAACAAAGGAGAAGAGGGAATCTCAAACATCACTCTTACTGCTCTTCTCCTTAAAACCAGCTACCCCCCCCCCCACACACACACCTCCTGTACTTATACATACCAACTCCAAGATAACCATACGTCGGAGAAAATGGCATATTCCAAGAAATGGCATCTCAGATGTTCTTTTGGTCATTCAGTCTCTATTTTGGGACTCGCTATAGAGGGTTCTGACATTTTAAATGGTCACAGATGGAACATTTCAATTTGTTTTACAAGTGTGTTGAACAGTGGAAAGGATTTGGGTGCTGAATTTGCACTGTTTTTATTGTAATAGAAACTTTATGTATGTTGAGGCAGTGCCCTTTAATATGTTTGCAATTTAGGTGTGTAGTTTCATGTGCTGATGCTTTTCTGTGCACACACTAATTCATTTTATGCATGATGACTAGCTGATTTTATAACTTGAATAGCAGTATACTGACATGGTCTGATCATTTGCACTATACAGCCCAATGCAGTTAATCACAGTATTTCTGTACCAGTACATCTCCTCTTAAACCTATTTTGCCCAATCTTTCATACGCTAACTTCCTTCTACTCTTAGAAAAGACTAGTTTCTCTTACTCTGCCTCACTGCGCTTCTTCCTCAATCTCTAGGAATAAGCTAGCTTCCTATGCTTCATTGCCTCCATATAAATATTCAATACTCTTTTCTTTACTTTCCTTTCAAAGCCTGTGGACATCAGTTGTGTCCTCTGCCACTCAAATAGCAGGAACTCTGTCACATGTCACATCACCAAGAACCGACTCTATGCAAAAGATGTACCTGTGAAAAGCAGCTTAATGGGATTATTTGTTATACTGCAAAGTAAGCAGGTTTAACATGAAGAGCTTAGCTATACATTAACAAAATAGTCAGCTATTTATTGCTCTGTGCTGACAGGGGCTGTGATCTTCTCCCAACAGACTAGCCCCCTTTCACTCCAAGCACAGCTGACCTAACTGGCCACTGTCCATTCACGAGACCAATAGATTACAATGTCTAAACCAGTTACTTCTTCTCACTAGCTCAGTGGTCTCAGGCTTTCAGTACCTGAAAGAAAATCTTTTTATTCTCCTTCTTCCTGCCAGTCAAGCCTGGTGTCCCAGATGGATCAACATTAGGCCCCCTATTATTCACATTTTTATAAACAAACTACATACTGCGACTAAACTCACTAGCATAGTTCAATACGTAAATGACTCAACCCTAACATGTTCAGCTTTAGCCTAATCTTTACCAACACTTCAGGACATCATCAAAAATTCTTTCACTGCTATCAAAACTTGGCTAAAAGATGCTAAAACAAAACAAAAGTCATCGTTTTCACTACTAAACAATACCAAAATGAAACACAATCTTTCGAAATAACCTCATCCAACACCACAAAAACTGAAACCAAAACTCAAACAAAACTTATGACATCCTGACAATAACCTCAAATTTGACAAACATATTACAATCCATTGAAAATGCATCAGAAATTTGTCTGCCTGTACAGAAACGAGCACTACTTGACAGACAATGCAAGAAAACACTAGCATCTACCTACTTACCTTTGAACTCTACTACTATGCCTCACCTATTATTACAAACTAAAATACTACACTTAAAGCTTAACCTTCAGCCTAATAAAATAAAGTAGCCAAATTTGTTGTCAGCCTTTCTTACAGGACTCATCATTACAGAGGCTGAAATTTAACACTGCACACAGTCTTATATATGCACTAGAAAAACATCCAGCACTAAAACATACATTGCAGCATTATTCACTACTCCAGGTAGAGACCTTCACTTAAACAATAAACTCTTAGTAATTATAGTAAAGTCAAATAACTTGGCAGGCAACTCGTTATACTCCCATTACATATCTAAACTCTGCAATGACCATCCCAACACCCCTAGCAGACCATGAAACTTTACATCCTCAATACCTTACTAAAACAACACCTAAACCACTTGTGGTCATGCACATGCTCTTTACCAGGGTAACTTAATTTTCCTTTGTCAGCTCATATCCCCCTATTCCTTTACAACCACTATCCTCTTCTAAACAAACATTTTTATTCCCCCTCAATTAACTTCCTATCTGAACACCTACTTTACATTTGAATTTCTTCCTGACCTTCCAACTTTATCCATCTCTTTCAAATACTCTCCACCATTCTCTTATAACCATGTTATTTGCCAGTATGTACTCTAGGTTTCTTACACCCAAGAACCTTGACTCATCAGCTGTATAATGCCTCCCTTTATTTCTATTTTTAACCTACCGACTAATGCTTCACACAACTTACCTCAATTTTATTTATTCCTAATATCTATGCTGTAACCATCTTTAATCCATCTCTTTTAAGTTACATCTTACCTCTTGTTTGTCACACACATTAACTGTTTGCATACCAAATTTTTATACTTCAAATTTAATATCATGTATAATGTTACCACAGAAGAAATACTTGTTTTATCTTTGTATGCTGTTACTGCAGAACAATTACCCATGTGCATTTGGATGCCTTAAGAATTAAGATGTAATGTATTTTTGTTACAAAAATTGTTCTGTCATGAGTACCCTAAATGTAACTGCTGGAATTTTTCACTCTGGGAATCTGCTGAAAATAGACTTTGCCCAGTCAGACTTTCCTGATAAACAAATACAAATAAATAAATAATAAAATAAATATCTACACAACATCTCTGAGCATTGCAGGAATCGCAACACCCACCTTAAAAGCCATGCAGACACAATGAGGACCTTCAGATTCTGAAAATGACATTACAGCATAGTGTTGAAGAACAAAGCATTACTTCTACACAAAAGATGTGCCACAAATATTAAAACATAATACCAAATACAAGTGGAACATATTAAAATGAAAGGTATTTAAGGCAATGACCAGAAATAATTAAACTGGTTGCCATTTTGCATACAAAATGCAGACCCTGATACAGTGTAAGTTAAGTTATTCACTGTTTGAAAGTCATAAATATTTTACATTAGTATAACTGGGCAGAACAAATTCTAAGCAAAAATGCACAACTCTTCTAATTCATTTTCATGTTATGAAAAATACAGTTAAATAGATGTCCACTGGCTAAACAAGATATCCACACCATGACATCTACATTGAGGTACATAGTAATGATTAGTGGAAGAAGTGTACCTCAGGAAGGCCAGGCTGCATATACAGCTGCTGAAATACAGCATTCATGTAACATGTAGCACCTCCATTTTTCAATCCAACAAATCCTGAAATGGAGCGACTATCAACTGGTGGTAGGTACTGAAAAATAAGAGAGAATAAGGTTTGAGAGCAAGAAGAAATCCATGAACATAAAATGACAAAAATGCATTTCCACCACAAAATTTCAATTGTATTGCACTCGTATCTTATTCAATTAATGGTGCACTAGATGAAAGCAATAAAGCTGGCATTAGGGAAGAAATTCTTCACTACTCCCTCCACAACATAAAACATGAATTATCAATAAAGAAGGGTACAAATACTGAAGAAACCATGTTCAAGTTCTTGCAGTTTATCTAGCAAAAATGTGATGTCTGTTCTTGTATATCTCTTCATTTTATTTTTTAAATAGTTCTCTAACATCCAGATCAATACAAGTATAACAATACAAACACAAGGAGTCTTATCTCATTATCCTATAGTGCCAGAAATGTCGTCTTATAAAGAGTGGTGCGTTACATTCCATCCTTTGTTTGCCTGAAAATGTTATCAATAGCCAGCACCATGACATAGGTTGGGATAAAGCCTTGACTACATCCTGGGTGACCCTAGTTCAATCAGTGGCTCAGGTGCTTGTAGACACTGGATGGGAGAATGGATGTGCAAATCTGAGAAGTTTGATGGCAGATGGGAATGGTTTCTGAATACATGGCAGGCTACATTGGTAGCTGAGGAGGCATGAGCAAGCTGATGCAGGTGGTGGTGGTGGTGATGACTGTCTCATGTCTACACTATCTCCTAAAATCCCTGGGCCTCACATACAATGCACATTTCTTGACTCTACTCGTCAGCAGTAAAAGTGACATTCTTAAAGGTTTCTCCTTGCTGTTAAAACAAAGATAATAACTTTGAATGCACTGCAACCAATAAACCAGCAAGTGCCACAGTGTAAGCTGTACTCAAAAGTCCCTTTACATTCTATTCTTAGTAAATTATTCAAGTCAAACTTCTGACCAATTACCCTACCTGGTGCTAAACTACACTTGTTCCCAAAAAATCACATTAGTTCTTTGCTTCCCGCATCATTATGACAACCTCCTCTTGGTGTCTCAGTTTACAATGACAAACAGAAGCAATAAATTCAACAAGGGACTGACTTCTCAGGTAGCTAAATTATACCTTTAGTCCCCACCACTTGTTTCATCACATACGGGGAACAATTCTCATTTTATAGTATAAACAAACTATCCTATCAATTTCTTAAGAATTTTATATTGTGCTGCACCCCCAATAAATAATTTCTTAACATTTAGGATGTCTTACAATTTACTGCAATCACCATTTTTAATTTTACTTATAACTCTAAAAAGCACCAAACTTCTCTAATCAACCAAAATGGGGAGACATTCCCATCTGTTTTTGTCAATTACATAAAGGCATCATCAGCGAATAAGGGAATTTTGAATTCCTCCCATCAAATCTACATGCAAATGTGACTGTCTTATTTTTAACTACCTAAGGGTCAAGATTTATAAAATCAGAGACAAAAAACACCCTTGCCTAGTCCCTCTAGTTAAGTTAAAGGGGCAATTATAGTCTGGGACAAATCTTCACTTCAGCAATTGATGACACACACATTGCCATAATGATTTGGGAGGTCCTGCAGTGGTTTGAAGTTCAAGAAATGTTGGTAGCATTAGTGCAGACAAAGTACAAGGACCCAACGACAGGTATATGTACAGTGTTTGGTCTCTCAGAAGGGTTCCAGTGGGAGTGGGTGCAGATCAGGGTTCTGCTCCGAGCCCAGTGTTGTTTATAATGGTAATGGCCTACATTAGCAAACAGGTATGAGGAAGCAGATCAACAAAGTTACTCTACATGGATGATGGTGACATTACAGGCAGACTGATAATGAACTTCAGCAAAGGATAGGTGAATAGAATGTAAAACTGAAGGCATACGGAATGAAACTGAGTACACCTAAGAGTTGTAAAAACAGCAAAAGAGGGAAATTAGAAGAAGTTGAGAATTGAGATGGAAGGGAAAATAGTGGAACAAGTTAAGTGTCTGGGAGTTATGATTAAAGAGAAGGGAGGTCTGAATGAGGTCATCAAAGCTAGAATCAGAGGGGTTGCGGCCAAATGGAATAGACTGTTGGGGGAAGTATATGACAGAAGAATGAAAATTAGATGAAATACAAAATGTACAAAACAGTGATGAAACAGTCCTACTGGATGGTACAGAAACCTGGTGTCGCTCTCCTACTTTGGACATAATAGAAGAGTTTTCATGGGTTCTGTTCAAGCAGCTTTATTATATACAAACACAACACAGTTTACTGACTTTAACTTAAGTAACTTATATAAAAACTAACAACTGCAATCATACATGCTTACTCTGGCTGCATTCTCAAAATGGCAATTGGAAAAGCACGCACCTGGTATTTGTGTGTGCACATTCAATTCTTGATATGCTTCCTTAAAAACACAACACATACACACTGATCTACATCCTCCCTCTTTGAGAAATAGATCATGCAACGTTATGAATCTATTTGGCATGCAGTAGTTCTTTGTCATGCAATTATACATTAGATAAATATATACAGTTATGTCCATGTTGCTGTGTATTTCACACTGGGCCTGGACATTCGACCATGTAATAGGACATAAAACTGGGAATTAGGTTTAGGAATTGGGGCTGTTTCTACAGAATATTCAACCTTGGAAGTAGAGGTTGAAACACACTGGGAACAACATTTGTTTCGCTCTGAGATCTAGAATCTGTATTACAGGAATAATGCTGTGATGATGATTCTGGTACAGGAAAAATATGCCTGTGATTTCTCCTGTACTCCACACCCTCAGATTCTACAAGTAGGATCTCGGCTTGGCACATATCCTGTAACTTGACCAATCCAGTCAAAACCTTTGCTGTTTGTATCCTCAATTTCTCTCCTTCCTCAACAGATGAAGAAGATCTTTATCATAACTGGATTTCTGGATAGCACGCTTCTTGAATAATTGAGCCTTGATTGTTTTGTCTTAGCTTTACTCCTTAATACACTGGAACTAATAGGTAGCATCATTCTAGTTTGCCTGGATAGAAGTCTTTGAGCAGGTGAGCCAAGTATATCATCACGAGCTATGTTTCTGAGATTAAGTAAATTCAAAAAGACATCTGGATTGTCACGCTTTGACCTTTCAAGTAATTGCTTTGCACTCTGCACTGCATGTTCAGATAGACCATTTGACTGTTGATATTCAGGACTGCTAGTAACATGTACAAAGTCCCATTCTCTTGCAAATTTCTGAAAAACCTGACAATTAAATTGAGTACCACTGTCAGAAATAACTTTTGTGTGGACTATCATGGACTGAGAAATGACGTTTCAACTTAGTAATGCATACCTCTCAACCTGGAAACATCAAAAATCCGGACAAGGCCCATGAAAAATAGGTACAAATCTGTATATTGATTAACATCTACTTTGCATACATAATTATGTAACCCCACCCACTTCAATGGAATTGTGGGATACCAACTTTCAAATGCAAACTGAAGAGCAGACAACCAAAATATGGCACCAGAGTCCCCCTGCTGCCATTCCAATGTCCCATTAACTGGCGATTTCGCCCCATGTATATATACTTTTACTTTCATTTTACGAGCACGTTTTTGTATGTTGATTGTCACTAAAGAACTGACCATGCGTAACACTATTATTTTAGTTTTTTAATTCTTAATCCTCATGAGTTTCAATATTCATGAGATGTAATTCAGCTGACTTTTTACGTGATCACATGATCCTCATTTTATCCTATTTATTTTATCAGAGTGTACTGTTTAATGTCTGATGAAGTTGCTGCCTATGCGGCAACGAAAAGTGCTTAACTTAAATAAACCAGTATTTGTTTGGAGTTTCGTGGCTTGTGCGACTTTTCGTTTTAGTTTATTAGTTTGTTTTGTTATTCAGTTTGTTTATGATTTCGCCCCATTTACCATAAACACTGTGTGCATACTGCTTTACTTCTACAATGATTATTTGGATTTTATTTTAACATTTTGCAGCACAACAATGCACAAACACTAACATACATCTGCTAAAATAGACTTGGCATTAAAACTTCTCTGTCCTTGAAACTCACATTAATTGAAATAGCATTGAAACCCACACCACATCCAAAGAAAATGCATCTGGCCATTGGTGGATAAAAATTACCTTTGGGCTGTTTTCAAATCACTGGCCCCTTGCACACAAAACAAGAAACATACATGTGTTCTTTTCTTTGATACACCTTCCTGACTAAGTTATATTCCTTGTATAATACAGCACACTTGTTACAGCACATTTTAAATTTATTGTTTGAACATTTTCCAGTAGGTTGTACTGTAGGCAATGAAAGAAAATGCATGAACCAATAATGACAAAACTGCACAATTCAGAACATTTCCATCATAAAAGTCTACTTCCACACCCACACTATAAATAGAAAGACAGTAGTGTAAGGCACAGGCATCTTGCACAGCTTCTCGCACTTATTTTCAACTTCAAATTTTGGGGGGGGGGGGGTGTGCAAAAGGTCAAAAACCAAAGACACATTTTAAACATTGCTTATATACTTTTGGAAAGTTGCTAGAATAAAATATTGTGATACTACCATGCATGTCACTGGCAAGTCTTAGGACCCTATGCACTACAGTCAGAGCAACATACCACTATGCCAAATCAGCAGTTTCCTGAAAAAAGGAAGACTGAAACTTAATGGTTATAATTTAGTGAATTCAGTTCTCACGGTAGCTCTCAACCTTGTAGCACAAAAAACCCTGGGCAAACAATGCCAATAATGGGGGAATACAAATTCAGTTCTCACTTCTCACCATAGCTCTCAACTCTTAGAAGAAAAAACCTGGACAAAGCTTACAAGTGGTGGTGGCAAGGGACTTACCAGGGACACATTTTAAACACTGCTTGTATAATTTTGGAAAGTTGCTACAATAAAATGTTACCACCATGCATTTCACTGGCAAGTCTTGAACCCAGGACCCTATGCACTACAGTCAGAGCAACATACCACTATTCCAAATCAGCAGTTCCCTAAAAATTAGGAAGACTGAAACTTAATGGCTATCATTTAATGAATTCAGTTCTCACTTTTCACCATAGCTCTCAACCACTTAGCACAAAAAACCTGGACAAAGCCAATAATGGGGGAATACAAATTATGTTCACTTCTCACCATAGCTCTCAACACAAAAAATCTGGACAAAGCTCAGAAACGGTGGTGGCTATGGACTTTAGGCTCTTTTTACCCTGTACTAAAGGTACAGGGTTTGAGCCTGAATACCTCTAGCCACCAGGTGTATTACATTGGGGCATTTTCTCTCTCACACACACACATCTACAGTGAGTGGCACCATTAATCCGCTTCACTTGATTCCCCCAAACAAAATGAGTGCTCGTATTTGCACCTGATAAATCCAAAACGAGTGCTGCTGTTGGATTTGCACTTGATTTCCCACCGCATGTGCAGCTGGAAATGATGACGTGTGTTCCTTGAGCTCAATTCCGACTGGCTGATAGCCCTGATGGAGCTGATAACATCAACTCCGACAGCTCGATATTTGAAAAAAGAAAAAAAAAAGAAAAAAATCGGAAATGAAGGGGTGTCACTCAGGAATCGTGGCACCCCTTCATTTGGACCCCACAACTCGGTAAAAAACTAGTAATTCGGTATGGTTGGGAGGTATGAATAACAGTAGTGGATGTTAGGGTAGGTAGTAAGTCAATCTGAAACCAATTCAAATAAGAGTCTACCCACACTAAGTAGTGTTGACTGCCCCACTCGAACATATCAGCAGCTACTGTTGACCAAAATAGTTCAGGAACTTGACTTAGCTGAAGTTGTTCTCTTTGCAAATATGGTTGAGTACTATTGCATACTGAACAAGAAGAAAGTACTTTATCAATGTCTTTCATTAATGAAGTCCAAAATACTAGTTCTCTCACTCTTCTCTTAGTGGATGAGGAACCTGGGTGACCACAATGCAAAATCTGGATATATTCTTCTTGTAAGGAAGCAGGAACAACAATTTTAGGACCCTTGAAAATAACGCCATCTTCAATCAACATGTAAGGAACTAAGGAAAATAGGTTTGCACTTCAGGTGGTACGGTAGATTACTTTGATGCCTATCCATCATTAATGTAGTGATTGAGCATTTGCAAAATTAGATCAGTCTTTGTATGATCTATCAACTCATCAAGCCTAGTGGTAGAAAGATTACGCACTGCCATCATGTCAAAGTCAAATTTCTCTGCATCAAGCTGGTTCCATCGTATTCTGGGTGATCTGGATAAGGTATCAGCCAGATAGAGTAGTTTGCCTTTCGTATAGACCATTTTGAAGTTGTACTTTTGCGATTTGAGCATCATTCTTTGTAATCTAGCTGGAGATGAAAGCATAGGCTTCTTTTGAATAGTAACTAGAGATTGGTGATCAGTTTCAATCTGAACAGCTCAACCAAAAATATAATCAAGAAACTTGGAACATACAAATACTATTGCCGAACGTTTTCTCAGTTTGAGCATACTGCATTTCAGTTTGGGTAAGTGTTCCAAATGCATAGGTTACTGGTCTGCCCTCTTGAAATATAACTGCGCCAAGACCAAATTTTGAAGCATCACAAGAAAGAGTGACTGGTTTATTCACATCATAGTATTTTAATGTAAGTGGGGTGGGAATTTTCTGCTTAAGGTCTTTAAATGCCTTCTGGTGCTGTTCTAATCATGACCACGCAACATTTTTGCGTGTCAGCTCTCTTAAAAGGTGCTGTCAACTCACTGAAGTCTGGCATACACTTGCCTAAATAGTTGACCATGCCTAGGAACCGCTGTAGAGCTTGAATATTACCTGGTGCTGACATCTCAAGACTAGCTGCTTGCTTGGTCGGGTGTGGTCTCAAGCCAGTACTGGTAAATAAAATGACCTACATGTGTAATTTCTAGTAGTCTGAAATTGCACTTTGAGCTTCAAATTTACTTCACATGCTCTGTCTAGAACTCTCTTTAGGTTACTGTCATGCTCTGCTTCACCACTGTCTCCAACCAATAAATCATCCACTATTATGGCACAAGGATAACCTGAAAAAATTTGCTCCATTGCACACTAAGACTTCACTTGCAGAATTTATTCCAAATGGCATCCTTTGGAATCTGTATCTGCCAAATGGGGTACCAAAAGTGGTTAGTAATGAGGATTTGTGATCAAGCATCACTTGCCAAAATGAACTTTTTGCATCCAAGACAGAAAAAACAGTGGCATTCGGTATTAGAGCTGTGACCTCTGACTATACACATTGGATGATGTGGTCTCTTTAATGCTTTGTTCAAATCTCTTGGGTTAATACATATTCTGATTTCGTCTGAGCCTTTTTTGTGAGATGCTACCATAGATGACACCCATTCAGCTGGTTCTGTAACTGGACAAATTACACCTTGCTTTACCATTTTATCCAACTGAGCCTTTAACTTTATCCTGAATAGCTATCAGAACTCTTCTTGCTAGTCTGACTACTGGAGTGACCTCTGGGTCTAACTTCATGGAATACACAACTGAAAGTTTGCCCAACTTGTCATCGAAAACATTAGCATACTCTGAGAAAATGGCTTCAGAAAAATTGGAACTAGGATATGCACTTATGTGAACTTTTTTGGTAAAAGAAAGCAAAGCAGATTCATTCTCAAATTTGCTGAGACTTAATAAAGACTGTACTGGTCTTCGCATAACATAGAATAACACGCTGTAACAAATCCTGGTCAAATAACATGAAAGCATTACTGAGCCTTAGGTTTGAAGTTTTTCATCTCCATAAGCAACAAGTTTGGCATTACTGGCTACAATGAGTTGCTTATTAGTTCTCACTTTAGCAAATGTGTCTGCTGATATAACATTACACTTTGAACCAGTGTCTACTTTATGCTCTGTGGATTTACCATTGATCCGGACTGTACAAAACACTTCGCTCTTTGCTAATAAATTCACTGCATCAACTCTCTCACCAATTACTGATACACCATCTACATAGAAATCAGAATTGCAGTCTACTTGATCAACTTGCTTTTTTCTGTGACCTTTCTTTACAACTGTGTGGGGTTTACTTGATTTGCAAAACTTTTGAAAATGGTTCCAATTTTTACACTTGCGACATTGCTGACCAAATTTTATTTATTATATTTAATATTTGTTTACTGGGTTAGTCCAACTTGGAACAAAGCCAATTTTCAGCAGAGGCCCAGGGACAAACACTCCAGATGCATGTCTTTGCAACGTGAGAGGAAACCAGACCACCACAGGAAACCCACACAAACACAGAGAGGACATGCAGACTCTACACAGAAAGCACCACAGCCTAGAATTGAACCAGAGAAAGTACAGTTGTGTACACTTACCATAAATGTAGATGTTAGAGAGTATTCACTGTTGCAGTCCTAATCAATGGGTTATCTGGCTCCCGGAAGCCCTTGATCGGCCAGAATACCAAAGGTAAGTAAATATGATGTCGGCTGTCGGTTGTAAAGGATGTCAGGACATCTGATACAAAAGGAGGCAGCCAACATCACTTCCTCAGTCTTTCTTGCCATAACAGTCAGAAGCTCCCAGAAAACAAGGATTAAACCAAAAGCCACTTTGCAAAATAACACCAAATTCAGCCTGTACCTTAGGAAAGGAGAACAGGATAGGACCAAAAGGGGGAAGGAGGGAGGGAAACCAGGACTGCAACAGTGAATACACTTGAACATCTACATTTATGGTAAGTGTACACAACTGTACTATGTTCATCGTGTTTCACTGTTGCAGTCCTAACCAATGGGTTGATTACCAAAGCCCAGAGAAAAGGGAGGAGGAACCAACAGAATCAAGGATTGGAAATAATGCCCTGCACAACAGCAGTGGCAAACCCTGCCCTGGCTCTAGAAAACAAAGGCAAATTATAATGCTCTGTGAAAGTGTGAACAGAAGACCATGTGGCAGCCTCCAATATGTCTTTAGTAGGGACACCCCTTACAAAGGCTGCAGAAGTGGAAGCCGCTCTAGTTGAGTGGGTCCTAACCCCTTGAGGAGGAACCCTGCCACGAAAGGAATAACAAAAGATAATACAATGTGCAATCCACTTAGAAATGGTTGCTTAGAAATAGCCTTGCCCTGTGCTCCAAGGGTAAAACTGACTAATAACTGCTGATTTCCGAAGGTCTTTAGTCCTGTCCAGGTAAAACCTAAGCTGTCTGTGCACATCAAGAGAATGTAGGATCCTTTCACCTCTATTTCGAGGATTAGGAAAGAAGGTAGGAAGGTGTATGGACTGATTAAGAGTCAGGCTAGAAACCACCTTAGGCATAAAAGAGGGGTTGGTTCTCAGAGAGACCCTACCTGCATGGAAAATAAGAAAAGGCTCAACAGCCATCAAAGCTTGCAGCTCCAAAACTGTCCTTGCTTAAGTTATAGCCAAGAGGAAGGCAGTCTTCCAAGAGAGAAACTTTAAATCTACAGTGGCAGCTGGCTCAAAAGGAGGAAGAGTGAGTTTCTCTAGAACAAAAATAAGATCCCAGACTGGAGTAGGTGCCCTTCTGGGAGGCTTTAAGTTGCAAGCACCTCTGAGGAACATTTTCATCAGGGGATGAGAGAAAATGGGTTGCTCAAAAGAACAATGAGCAGAAATGGCTGAAGCATGGATCTTGACAGAGGAAAAAGACCACCCTGAAGGAAATCAGCCAGGTAATCCAGGATCAAAGGAAGGGTAGGCTGAGAAGAAGATTCCCCTCTAGCCTGCATCCAATGAGAGAACCTTTCCCATTTGCCAGTGTAGCACTTCCTACTGCTAGGCCTCCTGGCCTCCCTCAGCATGTCAACCACCTACTGGGAAAGAGAAGAAGAAAAGCAAGGAGTCACACAATGGGCCATGCTGCCAAATGGAGAGACTGAAGATGATGATGTAGAATGTTTCCCCCTTTCTGAACCAAAAGATCTGGCTTTAGAGGAAGATGCCAAGGAGGAAATCAGGAGAGACTGTGAAGCAGTGGATACCAGTGCTGTCTGGGCCAGTCCGGAGCTATGAGAATAGTCCTTGGTCGTTCATCCCTGATCTTCAATAATACTCTGGGAAGAAGAGGAAGAGGAGGGAAGGCAAACTGACAGCAGCATCCAAGGGAAGGGCAGAGCATCCACTCTCCAGGCTCTGCTGTGATACTGTCTGGTGCAAAAAAGATGTAGAAGATGGTTGTCTGGGGAGGAGAAAAGATCCACCTGAGGTGTGCCCCAACGTTGAATTATGCTGTAAAAGACTGCTCTGTTCAGCTGCCACTCTTGAGGATCCAGGGTTTGTCTGCTCAACTGGTCAGCCAAAACATTAAGCCTTCCTGGAAGAAAATGAGCTAGGAGATGCAGGCCCAGGGATGCAGCTATGGACCAAAGATTCATGCTCTGCCTGCACAAGGGGACTGTGGTGTTGTCTGTTCTGATGAGCAGGGTCCCTGGAGAAAGAAGGTGCTTGAAAGCTAGTAAGGCCTGCTGAACTGCTATCAACTCCTTTAGATTTATGTGCAGGTGCATCTGTTGGGCATTCCAACGTCCCTGTATGCATCTGCCATCCAGTTGTGCTCCCCAAGCGTAGTCCGAAAAGTCTGTGGTAAGAACTTGAGTGGCAGGAGGTGGGTGAAAAGGCATGCCTTTGTTTTGTAGACAGGCTGTTGCCCACCATAGAAACTCTGACTGCAGACATGGAAGCAGAGGAATCATCATATCCAGGTCCTGTGTGTGTTGGCACCAAATGTTCTTGAGGTACCGTTGCAATTTCCTCATATACAGTCTTGCATATGAAATCATAAGGATGCAAGAGGCCATGTACCCCACAGCTTGCAGGTATTTCCTTGCAGGGAGCAGGGACAGGCTTGCCAAGTCCTTGAAGTAAACTGAAAGAGTTGTCTGCTTCTGGGTGAGAAATATCATCTGGGCAGCTGTGTTCAGACTCGCTCCCAGGAATGTTAACTCCTTGGATGGTACCATTTTTGATTTTTCCTCGTTGAGAGTGTAATCCAGGGAAGAGAGGAGAGTTTTTACAAATTCTAGATCCTTTAACAGCTGTTCCTGAGAATTTGCTTGAATCAGACAGCTGTCCAAGTATGGATAAATCTGAATTTTCTTCGGCCTGCAAAAAGCAGTGACTGGAGCCAGGCACTTTGTGAAAACTCTGGGAGCAGTAGATAAGCCAAAGGGCAGCGCAGAGAATTGATAATGTTGCTTGCCCACCCTGAAACGAAGGTATTGCCTGCAACATTCCCTGATAGGGATGTGCGGATAAGCTTCTTTGAAATCCAAAGTTACCAGCCAGGAAATCCTGAGCATTTTGAACTTTGGAATTACCAAGAAAGAGTTCAGAATGGATAGATCTGGGAAGGGACGGCGGGTGCCTTTTTTTCTGGAACTAGGAAATAGAAACCCTGGCCTACCTGCTGAGTAGGAACTGATTCTATTGCTCCCAGAAGAAACAGACACAAATTTTTGTTTCTACTTCTGCCCTTTGGTTTGGAGAAGCGTCTGGGAATCCTTTGGGAACTGCAAAGGTGTGGTAAGAAAACTTGTGTCCAAGGGATGCAGTTCTGAGTACCCATTTGTCATCCGTGATAGTGGCCCAGACATTTGCAAAAAGGGCCAACCTTCCCCCTAAAGGACTCTCCAGGCAGGCAAGAACAGGAAGAAGTTGGATAAAGTCATTGACAGTTTTTTTATTGAGATGCAGGTTTAGAACTTCCCGCCTTGGAAGTGGAAGCCTGCCAATGCTTAGACCTTTGAGGGGTAGCCCCCTGCCCCTAGAAGATTTGTAACCTCTAGTCCTTGAACAGTTCTGTCTGCTGGTATCAGGAAACATCCAACTCTTGGAAGGGCAATTCCTGCTAAAGCGAGGTGGTTGAACTTGCAGAAAATCCTTAACAGTTTGCATATACTTGGCCTTATCCTCCATCTTTTTATTTATTTATTTTATTTTATTTAACATTTGTTGACCGGGAAAGTCCGACTAGGTTCCACAGAGCCTGTTTTCAGTGGAGGCCCGGGGAGAAATGCTCTAGATGCATGTCTTTGGAATGTGGGAGGAAACCGGAGTACCCGGAGGAAACCCACGAGAACATGCAAACTCCACACAGAAGGCACCCCAGCTGAGAATCGAACCGGAGAACCTCTTGCTGTGAGGCGACAACGTTAACCGCTGCACCACTGCGCCGCCCAATCAATCAATCAATCAATCTTCTTGAGCACTTCCCTCTGCTTTGATGCCAAAAATACATTTAAAAGCTTAGCCTTGACCAGCTCTGGAAGGGGCTGCTCTCTGAGCCAAGCATGCCTTCTAATAACAGATCCAATAGCTGTAGCCCTGCAGGAGGCTTCTAGAATGTCAAAACCACAATGTAAAGAAAGTTTATTGACAAGACTGGCAGAATTCAGCAGATCCTGCATATCCTTACTCTCCGCCAACTGAGGCACACTTGCTATCCTAGACTTAATAGCTTCCAAGGTGTGCTGCTGGTACTTCAGCATATGAAAAAGACAATTAGTAGACCTAATAGCAAGAGTGGCAGAGATATAAACTTTCTTACCCCACCCATCTAGGTTCCTAGATTCCCTGTCAGAAGGAACGGGATTTTAACAGTGGCCTTAACTCCTTTAGGGCTTTGAGAAATAACCTCAGGATCAGCCAACGGATTCCTGAAAAGAAACAGATGAGAATCAGGAACTCTATAGTACCTATCAGGTTTCCTGGGAGCATGAGGAACCAAATTTGAAGTCAAGGAATTTTCCAGAAAAACATCAACCATTTCCAACACTGGGGGACTAGACAGAGGCTTATGCTGAGGTAAATCCAAAAACTCTCTAATCCTTTTCTTAGATTGGTAATAATCCTGAATTTCCCATTTAAAATTATCTCCGAGAGTGTTCAAAGTATCACCAAAAGAAAAATCTTCTGGGGGAGAGGTAGAAGGGATGGACTCCTCTGCATCTGAATCCTCAAAAGGAGAAAAAGCCTGAAAAACTTCCTTTTCATTAGCAGAAATGCTAAAAGAATCAGAACCAGAAAAAGACAAAGCCTCAGAAGAAACATCCCTACTCCTTTTAGGAGGAGGAGGCTGTGAACCCTTAATAAGAGTCAAACTCAACCAAATACTTTCAGGACAATACAGACCAAAAAACATTTTAACCCTGAACTTTTCCAAACAGAACTTAAGGCGTGTAATTGGTCACCAATAACATACCTCCCACTTGATGAAGCCGTACAGTACTTTAATTCCACATTCTTAGCCATCCTTGTCCACCACGCACCAACATGCTCTGTTAGAAATAAGACTAAACCTGCCCCATGGCTCTCAAAAAAAAAACAGGCAAAAAATCCTTTTGAGAAACAAATCCTGGGCTAAATGGCATACTACTAAAAATCCAACAGACCATCAAAACTTTAGACAACTTAGAAATAATACAAAAAAGCGATCCTCTTCGATAAAAGAAACTTTTACTTCCAACTCCAGCAAACTCAACAAAATAAACCACAAAAGTTTTGGACTAGCATTAACAAACTACAACACCCAGACCAATCTATTACATCAAACCCACAAGGCTCTAACCTTGAGAATCCCACACAAACTGCCAATGCCTTCAATACCTTCTTCACAGAGGCCATCCAATCTCTTGCCAATCAACAATCAATAGGTACCTCAAATCTGCCAACTTCTACTTCTAGCTCACTTCCTTCATTTCAGTTGCAACCAGTTCCAACTTCCTCTCCAAAAACTAAAACCAACCACCCCCTCAGCTGACCAACTACCTGCAGAATATCTGCAAAAAGCAGCTAAAGCCATAGCCTATCCCATTTCCATACTGATTAATAGAACCATAAATGAAGGTACCATCCCAACTATCTGGAAAATCTCTCACATTATCCCCCTACATAAAGGTGTGAACTCTAATGACTTTTCAAACTATTGTTCCATAGCTTTACTTTATCCACTGGCAAAAAATAATGGAAAAATGCATCCATAGGCAACTACTTCACCACTTAATCCAAAACAACTTACTAGCCAACTGTAAAAATGGATTTAGACCATTCCACAGTACCACCACTGCCCTGTTATCCTTTACAGATTGCATTAACAAAAACCGTAACAACATTCTTTCCTCTGTGCTCTTTATCGATCTATCTAAAGCGTTCGATATGGTTAACCACCTGCTACTTATAAATATACTCAAATCCCTTTCACTTGAAGCACTGGCTATAAAATGGTTCGAATCATATTTAAAGAATAGACAGGCGGCTGTGCTATGGAATAATAATCTATCTACCCACCTCCCCATTTCCCTCGGTGTCCCTCAAGGCTCCATATTAGGCCCACTCCTATTCTCCATTTTCATTAATGACCTACACTCAGCAATTCCTCAAGCTACCTGTATACAATACGCGGACTCCACAATAATATGCTCAGCCACTTCTCCATCTAAACTACAGTCCCTAACCCAAAAGACATTCAATACAGTAGAACAATGTTTTTTTTTTACACTGCTGCCTCCTCTTGAACCCCAAAAGAACAAAACTTTTGCTTTTTACTCCAACCCGGAAGTCCACCCCAGTAGATTTTACACTCGTATCTAATAATGGCACACTCAAATCTCCTGACCCAATCACCAAACTCTTAAGAATAACAATAGATAGCAACCTTAACTTTGATACTCATATTAACAATACAATAAAAACAGTCAATAAGAAATTGGGGTCCCTCTATAGAATCAAACCCTACCTTACACCATTAGCTAGAACCACCATAGCCCGCACTCACTTAATCTCCACACTACTCTATGCTTCACCTATATATACTAATCTGTCAAAAAATAACGTCAACAAACTGGCAACATCCTACAATAATATTGCTAGATTTGCCACTGGCACTCCATTTAGAACCCATCATTGTCTTAATCTAAAACAGCTAGGATGGCTAGAGTTACAAAATCAGCTTCAATTTCACCAACTTACTATTTGCCCATAAGACCCTGTATCAACCTACCAATACTTCAATACTCTCTCTACCCTCATTACCCCTTACAACAATCTGAAAATCTTACGTTCCTCAAATAAACTACTTGTTTGTACAAGTAGATCCAACAACTTGGCAGGAGACTCTCTGTTCTCTAACACTGTTGGAAAACACTGGAACCTACTTCCCACTGAACTTTTATCATTGTCTTCAATAACACTTTTCAAACATAAACTAAAACTATACCTTAGAACACATTGGTTATGCCCCTGTACTAACCCTGACTAGCTCATCTTCTTTATACTAATGGCTACTCCTCACCTTTTACTCTTCTGTACTAACTCCAGACTTCTCCTTAAAGAACCAAAGAGACATGATCTTGCAATTTAAGTTAATGTATATACGTATATAGAAACATCTTTTATGCACAAATTTATTTTAGTGTTTGTGTTAAGTTGGTTAAAAGTATTGTATTTTTTACTAACATCAGTTGTGATATACTTGTACTGTAGCAACATTTTATATTGTAATTGTGTGTGTTGGAGCTTATCTCTCTGGGCTTCTACTGAAAATGGACATGTATCCAGTTAGACTAGCCCGGTCAACAAATGTAAAATATAAATAAATAAAAAGATAATTAGCCATTTTAACCATTTTGGATTGAGGGGAAGAAGAAGAAACTGGAGCCTGCTTTTTCACAGGCTTACGACTGGAAGATTTACCTGCAAACATGAAGGACTCGGGAGGCCTGGCAACCGCCGAAGTTGCAGAAGAGGTTGTCTGTATGAGCTTGCTGTCTGAACGAAGAATGGAGGTCTTGGACACCAGCGTCAGCCTAGCGGCTTCAGATCCAACTGAAGAGGCGACAGGCAAAAGGTCAGAAGGCAAAACGGAGGCCTGGGGGACTCTGAAAAGGTCTCAGCCGAGGCCTATGGTTGAGAATCCATGGACTGCAGGGGCTGCAAAGGTACCTCATTGGCTACCACATGACTGACGACCATCCTAACATCATAGAAGGACTTAACCTTCTGAAGCTTGTTGCGGTCCTTATCCTTACAATTTTTGGGTATATCCAAAACCTGAAGACCAGCAGACGCCATACCGACAAACTTAGGCGAAACTCCAAAATGTTTAGCTAAAAGCTTAGCCTGACGACGAATACTACACTGATTAAAGGAGGTACAGAGATCACAATTAGGAATGTCGTGGTCAAGGCCTAAACAAATAATATATTGGGAATGAAAATCTCTATGGGGAATCTGCTTTCCACAGGTAAGACAATTATTAACCTTTTCAGACATTAGTTAAGGCAAGAAAAGAGGATCCCCAACGGGGTACTTAGCTGTAGTAAATTTCAACTCTGTAGTCGGAAACAAAAAAGGTAAACTGCCGACTGGCACTTGTGCAATAAATGCTTCTGCTTCGGACTCCGCGGCAAGGAAGACTGAAGAATTGACGTCGGCTGCCTCCTTTTGTATCGGACGTCCTGACGTCCTTGACAGCCAACGTCATATTTACTTACCTTTGGTATTCTGGCCGATTGAGGGCTACTGGGAGCTGGATAGCCCATTGGTTAGGACTGCAACAGTGAAACACGATGAACATCCTCTTGCGGTGAGGCAACAACACTACAGCTGCACCACTACGCCATCAAATGCCAAGCATTTCTCACTTTTAGATTCATGATTGGCACCACAACTGCAACAGTTAACAATAAAGCTGGACTTGGGTTTTGCTGATTCATGCTTGTACTGCACTGAGGAACATGCTCCTTTAACTAAACTATTCTTAGAACTTGCTGGAAAACTATGTGGTCTCCTTGGTGAGCCAACAGGGGCTGTGGCTGCCATGTGCTTATGCCTACTTCTGTTTATCACATGTTGCATGCTATCTACATTTGCTCTGGAGCCTACTGAAACCAGGCTCTTGTCACTTGCAAGCATACTACGTTTTTCTGTCACTTCATGGATTTGACAAATTTCTATGGCTTTACTCAACGTTAAATCACTGTCACGAAGCAAAATCTTTCTCAAAGCAGCACTATTAATACCACACACAAGGCTGTCCTTTATTAACTCATCTTTTAAGTCACCAAACCAACACATTTTGGCTTTGTTTCTCAGGTCAGTTATATAAACTGCAAAAGTTTCCCCTGGTTTCTGATCTCTCATTTTAAACAAATCCCTGTCTAATGTAATATTTGTCAGGGGGTTACATATTTCTCTGAGTTTGTGCTTCAAACTCTCGGGGTCTTCCCTCAACTCTGCCTGTACAACAATATGATTTTCATCTTCTCCCTCATATACTGCTGGGGCATACACAAATGAATGCTCTAATTCTATGGCCTCTGACCCAGGTAGGTTTAGCAAAATGAATGCCCTGGTGCGTGCATCTTTATCTGAATAAGCTGCTTGTATAAAAATATCGTACTTTTGCTGAAATATTCTCCAATTCTCTCCAGTGAAAGGTTTAGCAAATAAGCATGAACACACACACACACACACACACACACACACACACACACACACACACACACACACACACACACACAAGTGCCAGAGATTTACACCAGTATATATAACTTTGCCCAATAGCACAATAAGCCTCCATGTCACTAAACTTTATGAAATAAGTCTCTCTGGCACTGTGATACTCTTGAAATTACTTGAATGCAAGAAATCACTTCTTATCTGTATAAAAAACATATCAAATAACTGTGTGATGCAAAGGAACTGGGCAAGAGAAAGAGTCAATAACATTTTGAAGTAATTGTACTTTGTGAATAAACTGCACACAGCACACTGAAATTTCCCCAAAAAGGTGGTACCATGCTAGGCAATTCTTTGCAGTGCAAGAAACACTCTGTAATGGTGGCACTTTGTGAACAGACAAACCCAACACAAGAAACTTTTCAAAATGGCTATACTCTGACTGTACTTCATGAAACTGTTGCACTTTGCACACAAAATTCTTCAGAATACATTAACAGTAATTCCCTCAATACCATACAATGCCATAGTTATGCCAAAACACAGCACTTTGCCAAAAAAACATGCAGTCACCTTGCTTTATTCATGCTCAATGTGCCCCTTTTCGCCCTTATTACATTTGTTTTGCTTGTTTAATCTTTTTTCATGCCCACTGCACTTTTCTTGTGCTCGTTTTACTCTAAACATGCCCTTTTTGCCTTAAACATGCACATTTTTCTTTAAATATACTTGTTTTGCTTCTCTGATAATCATTTTGTCAAATATCTTAATTTTAAACATTTCTCTTAGTTAATAAATCCTTTGTGCCACCCGCTTGTTTAATGATGTGGTTTGTGCGTTTGCAATGCTCGTTCTATCTTTTTTATAAAATAAGCAGTTTGTGCGTAATCTCATTACATCTGATTCTTTTCTGGCTCTTTTTTGTGCTCCTTTCTCTTAGTTTACCTTCACTGTCATCTCTGCACCTCATGGCTTTGATTATTATTCTCTGGAATCCCGGTTCTGACACCATGTCACTCTCCTACTTTGGACACAACAGAAGAGTCTTCGTGGGTTCTGTTCAAGCAACTTTATTACATACAAACAAATCATGATAGAAGTTTACTGACTAACTTAAGTAACTTATACACTAACTACTGCAATCATACATGCTTACTCTCTGGCTGCACTCTGAAAATGGCACTGGGAGTAGCACTTGCCTGATATTTATATGTGCACATTCAGTCATTGATATGCTTCTTAAAGACACAGCACATATACTCTGATCTATACCTGGGCAGTAAAGGCAGAGCAGCTGAGGAAGCTAGAGGTGATGGAGATGAAATGCACGAGATGGGTGCAGGATGCACACTGGGGGATAAATGAAATGAGGATATCAGAGTAGAAATCAAAGTAGCTCTTACTGCAGAGAAGGTCAACAAGAACAGATTATAGTGGTTCATGCACATATGCAGAAATGCAGAAGACAATCTATGAAGATGATTTGGAATAGACAAGAAGGTGGCAAGAGGAAAGAAGGGTGTCCAGCAAAGAGGTAGATGGATTGTGTGAGGGAAGACCTGTGACAGTCAGGCATGACTGATGACAGTAGAAGAGTGGCACTGAAACGAGAAAGATGGTGACAGTTGACATGACACCCCGACCCCATGTAGAAAAATGGGAAAAAGGGGTTTGGTGGTCATGGTGATGAAGATAATGCCATAATCAAATCCATCATGACAATCTAAAATCCAACAGGACCCACAGCATAATACCCACCAAACCTAACAAATGCCATTTCAGCATCAAAGCTTACTACCACAGAGTCCCTCTGTTTAAAATTAACCACTTTCACTATCAATTCTGTTTGAAAAATACTGGCAAAAATTTGCCCACCATCAATAACTCATACTGATCATAATCCATTAACTGAGGCACATAACATGTCAGCCAAGCTGCAAGTATGTGCGCAATTAAAGTTCATGAAATCAGTTTTGCTTCAGTCTTTGACATTTGATGAGTCCTGTTTTCAGTACCCACAATGTACCCATAATTGCCACTTTTTGCCGTTCATAATGGGTTAATTTTATCAGCAGCATATTTAGATATGTGTGAATATTCTTTTTCATTAGCCCAATTGCTCCTACTACAACTGGGATTATCCATGTATTCTTATTTAACATTGCTCTAGTTTCTGCTTGCAATTCCTGATATTTCACAAATTTACGTCTTTCATTTCATAGGACACTGTGGTCATTGGGTATAGCAATTTCAATAATCAAACCTACTTCTGACTTTTTCTCTTGAACTACAGTATGGCATTCTTTCTTTTGTTTTTTCTTGTACTTTTGGTTGCCACCTTGCTTTGTATCCATGTCTGGTTGGATTTCCATGCCTGCTTTTTTTCCTAAGGGCTTCTGCTAGCTTCTGCTAACCTAAGCAAAGAGGTCATCTTAGACTTATTTTGTTCATGTTTTAGAACTTTCAATATGTTCAGATCCGATGATGTCAATAAATATGTGTTCACTCTCATAATCTCCAACCTACATGTATAGTCAATTTCAAGGAGGCCCATGCTTGCTTTAGAAAGAGGGATACATAATCTTGGCAAAACTGGTTCTTGCATATCATTTAATGGGCATGGAGCAATTTTCTTGTTTTCCTGTCAAGCTTACATAGTGTTTTTGTGGCCAGTCACTCCAAAGCTATAGGTTAAAAGAAGTGCAAAATGATTTATACCTTGAACTTTATTCCTATATGTCAAAGAAGTTTTCGGCATTAATTATTATCTTCTAAAATAGCCCTCATCTAGCTTTGTTCTCATTTTTCATGCTATATTGCTATCCCTTCATCTATTCCAATATAGCTATATAGTCCTTGTTCCAAAATCTTTTGCATCAGTTCCTCCCCAATTTTTATATTGTCTTGAGTCTTCAGTTTTCCTCTTTCAAAAGTTGCTTTTACACACGTCTAGGTCAAATGACTCCTATGTCATCTTTTTCTTTTTGTTGTCTTTCGGCTTTTCCCGGTTAGGGGTCGCCACAACGGAACTCCGGTCCGCTAATGATTGGCAGTAGATTTTTACGTGCCGAGTTGCCAGCTCTGATGCACAACCTTCAACTAAGGTATGCCCATTCATGAATGTCTCTACACAGAAGACGCTCTAGCTTAGAATCGAACGGGGCAAAGTCTTACTGTGAGGCGACAACGCTACCGCAGCACCACCACCGCAGTTGAATCCTATGTCATCTAAGAAGGCTTTAACAACTTGCAGCTGTTCTTTCAGGTGTCTAACTATACAGTTTTAGATCATCCACAAAAAGTAGACAAGATATGCTTTCACCTGATTTTCTTGGAGTCAGACTGAATCCATGACCTAGGCTGTTTAGTAAGTATTTTAATGGATTGAGAGCAAGACAAAACAGTAACTGTGATAAAAGAATCATCCTGAAATATTCCGTGCTGGATTTTCATACCCTGGATAGCAATCCTTATTTGTTGTTCAACTGCAAAGTGGTTTGCCACGTCTTCACAGTAACTGCAATAAAATGCATCAATGTGTGATGGATCTTATACATCTGTAAGCATTCTGTAATCCAGGAGTGAGGAATAGTATCAAATGCTTTTCTTTCTTAATGTAGCCACTGATGTAAAACTTTGGTTTGATCTATTAATTCCATTTATCATTACTAAAAATTTTCCTGACAGAGTAAACAGAGAAGTCCTTATTTCTTGGGAACACAAAAACTTTACTTCCAGGCAACAGTGCATCAGAGATTTAATGATCCTGGATATTCAACACATAGACACACATTATGAAATGACACATCAAGACTGGCTACTACTTCAGTGTGCGCTAACATATTTTCAGGATCTATGTAGAATAATTAACAATTCTTCTTTTAAGACTACCCCAAAACTCATAAGCTGGCTATTTGGAATTATATATATAATAATAATAATAATAGTATAAAAAGTGACATCTTAAACATATATAGAAAATTAATAACTTATAAAACAATACCCTCATCAACTTATTGGCAGTATATCACAAAAGGACAATCCCTGTGTTTATCATCAAAAAATAAATCAAACATTTTGCCATCTGTTAAACTAACATCTAATTCACAGTACTGGAAAATATTTAGTTGGAAGTTTCTACACAGAGATTTTTTAATGCCTGATAGAATTGCTAAATTTAGTTCAACCAAAACTGGGTTATGTTGGAGATGTCAGTGAATAACTAAAACTAATTGGTCTCATATATTTTATGATTGTATTGCTATTAAAACTTATTGGACTGATATTAATAACTTCTTACAGACTTTATTTAAAGAATTCTTTGTTCTATCTAAAGCACTAATTTTATTAAAAGTGAATGAAATACCTTATTTGAATAAAACAAACTTTTATTTACTATGGACAATACTGGTGATTGCCAGAAAGTGTATAATCAGGAAATGGAACTCCAATATAGCACCTACAATGGAGGACTTCTTATCTCTTTTGAAGAAAACAGCATTGATGGAGATCACAACCAAAGAACTCAGAATGTACCCTAAGCCATTAGCCAACAATCCTTGGAGAAAAGTTCTATCATTGATTGACACTTTGCAAATGGACTCAGTCTCTCGGATAATTGTGTAACTGAATTTATTTTCTTTTTCTTTCGGCTTTTTCCAGGTTAGGGGGCACCACAGCGGATCACCTGTCCGCTCATGATTGGCAGTGGAGTTTGTTTACAGTGACGAGTTGCCAGCCCGGCGCCCGACCTTCCACAGAAGGCACACACATGCATTCACTCACGTCTAGGGCCAAATTAGAGCATCCAATCCACCTGCAGCATGTCTTTGGGATGTGGGAGGAAACAGGAGCACCCGGAAGAAACCCATGTGACCACAGGGAGGACATGCAGACTCCACACAGAAGGCACCCCAGCAGAGGATCGAACCGGAGAACCTCTTGCTGTGAGGCAACGCTAACTGATGCACCACAGCGGCCACCCGTGTAACTGAATTTACTATGTTCCATAAATATTTGGTTTCTTTTATTTTATTTATGTCAGGCCAAATGTAAATATTGTATACAGTTACTTAATTTGATATCTGAAATTCAATGCAAGTGATTTAATAAGATTTGTTTTGGAAATAAAAAAAAAATACCTGAGTAAAAAAAAAAAAAGCTTTTCTATAATCTAGTGATGCCATACTGAGAGTCCTGTTCTTTTTACAGGTCTCCATTATGGCTGTGTTTAACAAAAGATTACCATTTGTTCTAGATGTATCATTTTTATTCTGCTTATGTTCTATGGCCATGGATTGAATTTTTATCTAAATAACCGTGCACTCTATCTGCATCAATCCCCCCACACACACACACACGTTTATATATATATATATATATATATATATATATATATATATATATATAAAATTTACATGTTGGGAGACAGGTTACTGGTCAGAAGTTCTTAGGGTGATATGCAGGTTCACTTTTACATACAGGTAAGATTTTTCCTCAATGATAGTCAGTCAGGTGTCATTTTAGGATGTAACATAAAAGTACTTTTGACTCGAGGCTAAATCACAGTGCAAAGATGACAATGCCTTTAACCAAAAGTTATGCACAACATATGGATCTGGTGCTTTCCATCTGGGAGGCCTTTCTTAATATTATCTCTATCCCAGTATGAGTTACTATATTTTGTTCTATATCTTCTACATTTAAGTGTTCTTTTACTTCTTTTATCCACTCACCCTCTTTATTTAGCTCAACTAGGTGCTCAGATAGTTCGCCTGAATGTGTTAATATAGCAATAACCCACGCCTGGGTGTGGATAATGCTGGATTTACCCACGGTTGGCGTGGTTTGGTCCCGAGGGCGAAGCCCGAGGGACCAAACAAAGACAACCGTGGGTAAATCCAGCATTACCCACACCCAGAAGTGGTTATTACTATTAATGACATTATTTAAGAAAAGAAATAATTACTTTTCTTAAATAATGGCATTGTATAATGCCTCTTTGCTGCCCTTCCGCAGCTGTCTGGTGTTCCGCGGCAGTTCTGATGTACTGCGCATGCCTACGTAGTACATCAGAGCTGTGGGCAAAAGCAACGGAGAACGCAAGTTCTCCGTTGCTTTTCTATCTCGCTATGTTAAATGGGGTTAACATAGCGAGACAGCTTTAAAATAAGCAAGGGAGATCTCTGTTGCTTATTTTAAAGCGTCTCGCTATGTTAAACTCATTTAACATAGCGGGACAGGTTTAAAGCAACGGAGATCGCAAGATCTCCGTTTTTACATTGTGTCGCTATGTTAAAGGAGTTTAACATAGCGAGACAGCTTTAAAAAAAGCAACAGAGATCTGTGTTGCTTTTTTTAAACCTGTGTCGCTATGTTAAACTCTTTTAACATAGCGAGATATGTTATACTAACGGAAAAAGTCCGGGCGACCGGACCTTTTTCCGTTAGTATATTGAGGGATTTACAACGGGCACGCTGGTTGGGCTGGCCAATCAGTGTGCACGTTTTAGAGGAGGCATTGTATAATATCCTCTATTCTTGGTTTTATCTCAACTACTGCCATTTCCTTTCCTAGCTCCATGCAGAATTTCTTTGGGTTATCCCTAAACTGTTTGTTTTGTATCCCTTCTTTATATTTCTCAGTGTACGTCCTAAGTTTTTCAGTCTACTCAGAGATTTTTAATTTACTGTTTGAGAAAATGCAACTCAAATCTGGATCTGTTTTGATGTCATATTTTTATTTTACCTCATTCAATTTTCTAATATTTTTAGATGGACTTACTCTAATGTAGTCTTCAGTAATGATACTTATTTTCTTAACTATTTCACAAGTATTTCTAGTCAGTGCTTCAACAGTGGTGATTTGCCCCCTTATTTTCCATTACTACTTTATACTTTCTTTTCCAATGCCTTTTTTAGTTTTGCTGCACAATAATACATTCTGTTAATTTCTATTATATTGTACAGATCTCTCTCTTTATAGTTCCAATTACTTTATTACAATTTGGCTTGTTCATTTTTTAACAATTCATGTCTTATTCACTTTTGGCAGCCTCTTTCTCTCAAATATGTTATTATATTATCCAGTTCTAACAAATCCTGCAGGTTTTCTTTTAAATAATTTTTTCCTGCTCTGTCTCTATGTGGAAATACATTGGCTTTGAAATGACTGAGACATTTTCTTTTGTGAAACATACTTACCGCTTTGAACATTTAACTGAATTAACAAGTGATTTTCTCTACTTCCTCTGTCACTTCTGAAATAGCCTTTGCATCTGGGATTCCCATTCAAATCTTTCACTTTGTAACGGATTATTTTCAACTTCCTCCATTTCTTCCTCAAACTGCTACATTAGACTTTTGTGCTACTGTTTTCTCATGTCTGGATGCCTTTGCTTAAATGCATTTTCAAATATTTTTGACTCTGCCTTACAATTAGTTAATATGGACTTCTTTTCTGGGTATAAATTGCACCATGTTAAGTTTCATTTCTCCTCTCTGGTCCATGTTGCAATCGTGTGGATTTTTCTCTCTCTCTTAATACTTCATTTTTGCTTCCTTTTCTAACTTGCTCAATGTTTTCTTTACTTACAGGCAGCGTTCTCCCCATTTCCCCTCCCAAAAGAATTTTTCCGAACATTAACAACACAAAGTAGGGCATATACTTTAGAGTCCTCCACTAAGCAAAAAAATAATTGTAGTCCAATATTTACAGATTTTTTTGTGCTGTCATATTTTACAAATATAATTACTGCATTGTAGCCCCACATTAAGTTACTGATTTTACTACTGTTCTTCTCTATCACCCAAATCCTGTCTCTACTTCATTTTCAACGTGCTCTCGATTCTTCTAATCAACTCTTGTGCTCCTTTTCCCTCTCTCCAACATGTGCCGTTGAAATAATGGAAAAGGTTTCACAGGTGCAGTCTCTCTGTGGTCTTTATTACCAGAGGAACAAGAAGCTGAATTGCCTCCTGTTTCACAGCTCAGTGTTTGTTGGACAAACTTTTGTACTTCCTCCTTAGCATGTACTTCATCAAAAAATGATTTTGTCCCTCCAAGAAAAAATACATTGACGACAGCTGGATATAGCAGTTTGAATCTCACACCTGTGTCTCAACATTCTCTGAACAGAGGAATGAATTTACTTCTCTTTTGCCTAGTGTACAATGAGCAATCTTTCTCAACAAAAACACTCTCTCCTTTTAGCATTTTTTTTCTTTTTCTGACACAGTTTTGACAAAATCAACTTCTTCTGCTGGTAGGATTACATCCTTACTATTAAAGGTCTAAGGTTGCTAGATTTGGAGCAAACACACGATATGCCTGTTAAACTAACAAGTCCTACTGTAGAATATCAGTCCAGTTGCTTATTTGTGCTTTCATAAATTTAATGCAGTCTGTTCTTTCCAGCTTCTCTGGTATAGCTGAAAATCTCAAGTTTTCCCTACATGCCCTGTCCTCTAATTCTATTATTTTTTGAAACAACTCTTCCTAAGCAGTCTCATATTCAGCAAGCCTTTTCTTCATTTCGACCTCTGATTTTTGCAGCTTCATCATCTCATCTGAATATCTGTTTAAATCTTCTTCCATCTGTTACAGCCTTTTATTGTTTGTGTTGATACCATCAGTGTTTTGTTTAGTTTATTTTAACCAAGTCTGTATTTAGTTGACATATCATTCTGTAGGTTACTGGAAGTCATGTCTGAAGGTTGCATTATTTTTTGCAGAACAGCTGCAGAACTCTCCCGAGGCAGTGTTTCTTCCTCACTTTTTGTAGCTGATTTTTGCCAGATCTTCTATACTTCTTTATTCTTGGCATCCAGGCAGTGTACTTACTAGCCAGTTATTGAAATGCACCCATAAACACAAGTCTGCTGGCCTTCTCTGTTGAGTTTTTGTTTTCACATTGGGATAGTTAGAAATAAGCTGTTACTCAGTGTGCAGCCATCATGGAACTCCCTCACTCAGTTTTTTTTCTTGTCTACATATTGTCATCTATAATGTTTGCAATTTTTTCTATTTCAGTGATTTTTCTCTTCTGTATTTTCCCTTGCTCCTGCAGTGTGACCCCTTTTTGGGAACTCTGGATTAGATACATGAAACAAAATGCACTTCTTGTTTTGTATTCAAGTGTCCATTCCTCCATTTCTAGGCATCGTGTCTGCCTAATCAATTTTTTTACTTTTTGTGGACTTTTTTTTTTTTTTTTTTTTTTACTGCCAGAGTGAGGTTTCTTAGATCATCTGTTGGATCTGGGCCTACAAAAAGGCAACAAGATCTTTTCATTCTTGGAGAACTGCACACTAGCCCTTTCTACCAGCCCTTGCCATAGTGCCTCTGCTAGGTCTTTTTTTTTTATCCGGGGATGAGTGTACCCATCTCTTCCTTTTTCCATGATATAAATGACAGTCTATATTTATCAGTTTTGCCTTGGTGAGATTTAGTAAACAATGGGCCCACCACGTGTGGTACCCACCAAGGTTTGAGGATGATTTCAGTTCAAAACAAAACCTCCCTTTCCTTTTTTTGCACGGATTTCATCCCTCCATCCAGGCCCTACCATTCTCCATACATAAGTCAGCCAAGACACAATCATGGACATGAAGAAAGTACAGTTGCAAACAATGCACTTACTGTAAAAGATGTTTGAATTGCTGTAGTAACCTTTAAGCTATATGAGCTGTGTTCCTACTCAAGACGCAACAACTGGCCAGCTTCCAAAATCTCAGGGGCACTCATACTTCCAGTCTGACTACTGACAGGTCAGCCCTTAGGAGGGAAAATCAGCAGTAACAGTAAAAACATTCAGGACTTTCTTACCCAAAGGTCAAGTAGCATACTCATCCTGAGTAAACAAAAAATAACTACCACGGTATATACAATAGTTGGGGGGGGGGGGGTGGAGAATAGGTGTGACTACTGCAGCAGTAAAGAATTCTAACATCTACTGTTATGGGTAACTACAACTTACACAACTGTACTATGATCATCATTCCCACCACTGCAGTAAACTTTAGGCCATATGGGTTGATTAACAAAGACTATCCAACATGGGAGAAAGAAGGATAATATTCTGGGAGCCCCTGGACAATGTTCCTAACAAAGCAAGCCCTGGACTTACAGAAAGAATCCAGTCTGCAATGCCTTGTAAAGGTATGTACAGAGGACCATGTAGCTGCCTCTAGAATAGTTCTAGTCTAATATGCCTCAAAGAAGACAAGGCCCTTGTACAATGCTCATTGATACCGACTGGAACTGGTTTACCAGGGTGGTTATAACAAAAGATAAGAGCCAGGTCCAACAATTTGGAAATAGTCTATACTGACATGTGTTGTCCTTTAATAGGACCACCATACAAAGTAATCAGCTGATCAGCTTTTCTAAAGGATTTGGTTCTGTTAAGATGGTACCTGAGCTGACTATGCATAGCCACTGTATGTAGAATCCTCTCTACCAGGTTCTGAAGGTCAAGATAGAACACTGGGAGATTGATGGCCTGATTCAAAGTAAACTTTGAAACAACATGGAGCATGAATAAAGGTAACACCTTATATCCCTTTGGTAAACCTGGTAGGGTTCACCCTCCACAAATGTTAACTTTCCCAGCTCACACTTAAGACCCTAAGGAGGATTAATCTGTTAGTGTAGTCATCTCAGGTGCAACACTCCTTTAAGATACTGTTTTACTAAGGATTTTGAAGAAAGTGGTAGATACATGGACAAACATGTTGAAATAGCCACAAGCTGTACCTTCCTAGAAGAACAAAAATGGCCAGAGGCTAGTAAATCTCACAAACATTTGAGCACCAGTGGTATGCATCACCTGATAGAAACTCTCTTATTGGCAAGTGGAGTCCTAAGTAGCAGGTTTTCTCAGCTCCTTTAGTACCTGCTGCATATCCTCTGAATCAAGGTGCCTAAAAGGTATTAGAATTGAATCATCAAAACAGCTGATATTTAACACTGGAGCATAACAAACTCCCTCCCATCTTATGAAAGTAGGTCTAGTTTTTGAGAAAGCTTCTGGTAATTGCCATTGGCCAGGTGTAATCTTGCTACGCTTGGGGTCTCTCTGCTGCCCTACCCTACCCCATTCCCACCCCAACATCACTTACATTTATACCCAGCCTAACTCCTCCGCCAGCAATCCATGCACTCAATCTCTCCCAACCAATATTCTCATCACCTAATCATTTTCTTCCAATTAGTTGCCACCAAATCCCATACTTTTATCTCATCCTTAGCAAATCATACCATATCTGCATCCTATACCTCCACAACTCTACATCTTCCTCCCACTTCACCCATTAATCTTACGCTCTACTATTCCTAACACCTTTTAATTCCACTAGCATATTTCACTGAAAGTCTATCACAACCCCCCACAGCTCTAACTCTTAAGTCTTCTTACACACACATCATTCAACTCCAAAAACCCCTCATAACAGAAAAATCTACCACTTCTAACACTTCCAATGAAATAAAAATAGGCACCTTCTCCAATATATCAGACACACACTATAATTCTAGCATATCATTCTCCAATCTCAAGATTCTACATGATGTCCCTAAACCTACACCACCACCATTAACAAAACCAAAGCATTTAAATAAAACTACCCTCCTAAACCACTACACAAAATTCTATTTCTATCTAGCCCATTGTGGTGACATACATCCTAACCCAGGTCCAATTTCTAACCATACCTCTTCCAAAACTTCGTCCGCCAAAAATCTACATTTAATCACTCAATCTGTGTAGCATCTGCAACAAAATCTCAGAATTCCACTTATGGCCAAGACAACACTCCCCTGAAATACTTGCCATTACTGAAACATGGCTCAAGCCACATATTAAAGACATTGAACTACAAAAGGCTACAACATAATGAGAGCACACTGAACGTAAAGAAAAGGGGGAGGTGAAGCCTTAATCTATTCCAAAACTCTCACTCTACTCCCTTATCCCAAAACCCAACCCCACCTTTTCTAATGCTGAAATCCTCTTAGCCTCCTTAAAAATCAACACCACCAAACAATTATGCATCACAGTCCTATATATTCCACCAACGAATAACATCCCTGTGTTGGAAGACATCCTATCCTGGATATCACAAAATATATCCAATGAAACCATCATCATATGGGACACCACCATAAATTAGGAAAATCTGAACTCTGACTATCCCATCAATAGCATAAACCTACATGGTTTTACTCAACTTACTTCTGGCACTACTAGAATTTAAAAAAAACAACAACAAAGGATCTATCCTCGACTAGATCCTAGTTTCACATCCCCTGAAATACTCCAACTCCGGAACACCTCCAAATATTTTAAGTGACCACCTGTCCACCTACACAAACAGAACCATGACACACCACCAAAAGCCACACCTATAAAACCTCAGGCAACCTGTCTAACTTCAACCAACACCACTTTAATTCCACTCTAAAATCAATAAACTGGTCCATACTGAAAACCCTTCCTTTATATGATGCCGTCAACCGCTTCAACAAAATATTCCTCGATACCCTTAACACCTAGCCCCACTATGTACAAAAAGAATAAAATCTAATCATGCTCCCTGGATAATCAAGTCTACCAAAAACTTGCTAGCAATAAGGGACAAAGCATGGCAAGAATGGCACAGAACCAAAATGACCTAAACTACCAAAGATATAAACAGTTACACAACCAAGTGAAAAAAAATGATAAAGGATAAGAAGCAATACTTCTCCCACCAGCTAACCTCCCACAAAGACAATCCAAAAAATATCTGGCATACCATTTCCTAGCTCCTCAACCCTGGGGCCAAAGGAAACCCATCCCCTGCCACCAACAAAACCCCATTCCAAATAGCAGAAACTTTCAACACACATTTTATAGACAATATACTTAATTTACTCAACTCTCCCAACAACCCCTCAAACTCTAACCCCGTGCACAATCCCAGCTCCTCACAAACCAATACTAAACACTCCACCTCTCCCTCTTTTCTTCCACAGGACACAGCTTTAACTGACTCGCATCTTCCTCACCTATCTCTCCAACCTGTAACCACCAACCACACACACAGGCTACTACTTAAACTAAAATCCTGTTCTCCCTCTGCTGACAACCTCCCTCCAGAATACTTAAAATACACAGCTGACACTATAGCTTATCCAGTCAGCATACTTATCAACCGATCCACCTCAGAATCCTACATTCCCATCCTATGGAAAAAAGCTATAATAACCTCCCCCCCCCTACACTAAGGCGGTCAAGTCTTAAGACATTACCAAATAATGTCCCATCGCTATCATATCTCTCCAATCCAAACTGTTAGAAATATGCATGCACAAACAACTACTTAATCATAGTCTAAAAAACAATTTACTTACTCCCACACAACACAGTTTCAGACCCTCACATGGTACAGCTACTGCATTAATCTCATTCACAGATGTAGTCAACAAAGCCAGAGATGCAGGATTATTATATCAGTAATACTTCTTGATCTATCCAAGGCTTTTGATACCGTTTCCCACCCAATATTACTACAAAACTCTCTACCCTTGGTCTTTCCTCTACAACTTAATGGTTCAACAACTACCTAACAGGGAGACAACAGTGCATAAAATGGCAGGGAACCTTCTCCAACTATCTACCTAATAACACAGGAGTACTGCAAGGGTCCATTCTTGGACCATTACTTTTCAACATCTTCGTTAACAGCCTTCACACTGCCTCCCACCAAAGCTCCCTAATCCAGTATGCTGATTCCACTATCATCTCCTCCTTCAACAATTTAAAAGACCTTCTGCATCTAACCCAAACTTCCTTCACATCCCTAGAGACTTGGCTAAACAATGCACACCTCCTAGTGAACCCAAATAAAACCAAACTCCTCCTCACACCCAAAAATCTCTCGGCCAACTTTAAGATCATCTCACTAAACAATACTCAAACAGAAATTGTCTCCCATGCCAAACTGCTAGAAGTAAAGTACAGTTTTGTACCTACAATAAATGTAGATGTTAGAGGGCTCATACAGCTGCAGTCATTACAGATGGGTTATCCTGCCATCAGGCGGGTCCCTCGGTCGGCCGAATTCCAAAGTCTAGGTCCGGCATCGGTTGTCGTCGCTTCTTCCCTGACGTCAGTGTGGCAGGGGTATAAAAGAGGCAGCCGACGCCATTTTCTTCAGTTTTTCTTGCCCCATATGTCAGGTGCCCCCAGAAGGAAGGCAAAACATAATATTATGCAAACATGCAATGTAGATAAATCAAAAACAGTAGTTGCAAGCAAATACACCATAAAAGAATGCCCCAAATAGGTTGTATGATAAAGGTGTTTGTCATAAGGCCTGTCCTAAGAGGGGATGGTGGGAGGGTAACCTGGACTGCAGCTGTATGAGCACTCGAACATCTACATTTATGGTAGGTACAAAACTGTACTATGTTCATTGTGCATACAGCTACAGTCATTACAGATGGGTAGAATCCCAAAGCTAAGTAAGGGTGGTAGGCACTAAGTGGAACTAGGAGGGGCGAGGATGCCCTGTAAGACTGCTGTGGCAAAGCCCGCTCTAGATTTTGAGTATAGTGGAAGGTGGTAGTGCTTGGAGAATGTGTGCACTGAACTCCAAGTAGCTGCTTCCAAAATGTCCTTGGTAGGGAACCCCCTGAGGAAAGCTGCAGAGGTAGCTGTAGCCCTGGTGGAGTTCGATCTGATGTATACAGGCACTGATTTTTCATGAAATGAATAACAAAAGCGTATGCAGTGGGCTATCCATTTTGAAATTGTCTGTTTGGAAATAGCCTTTCCTTGAGCACCTGTAGCATAGGAAACAAAGAGCTGCTCAGATTTCCTGAATGGCTTTGTTCTGTCCAAGTAATAACGAAGTTGTCTGTGAATGTCCAAGGAATGTATTAGTCTCTCCCCTTTGTTCTGTGGATTTGGATAAAAGGTAGGTAAATGAATAGTTTGATTCAAAGCTACACTGGATACTGCCTTTGGCATGAAGGTAGGGTTGGTTCGTAAGGAAACTCTGTCCTGATGGAAAATGATGAATGGTTGCACAGCCATGAGGGCCTGTAGTTCCGAAACCCTGCATGCTGAGGTAATAGCCAGAAGGAAGGCTGTTTTCCATGACAAGTATTGTAGCTCTGTTGAAGAAGCCGGCTCAAAGGGAGGCAGGGTCAGCTTTTCCAATATGAAGTTGAGGTCCCAAGCTGGGACTGGTGGTTTCCGTGGGGGTTTGGAACTGTCTTAATAGAGGATGTAAGAATAAAGGAGGATCTGTATTGTATTGTGTAGAAATGGCTGAAGCGTGGATCTTGATGGAGGAGAAGGAAAGGCCACTGTTTAACATCTCAGCTAGGTACTGTAAAATTTGAGGTATATTTATTACCCAAGGATTCTGGCCCTTTTCTTGATTCCAGGCACAAAATCATTTCCATTTGGCGGAGTAGGCTTTTCTAGTAGAGGGTCTTCTGGCCTCCAAGATGACATCCTGCACCTCCTTGGAGAGGAGAGTCTGTTGGGAAATTAAGGTATTCTCCATGCAGCTAGATTTAGGGTTTTGAGCTGGCTGTGAAGGGTTTTGTAGTTGTGCTGGGACAACAGAAGAGGGACTAGAGGTAGGATCCATGGTGGGGAGTGTATCAGGCTCTTTAGGAGAGGATACCAGTGTTGTCGTGGCCAGTCTGGAGTAATGAGAATCATTTGTGGCCTCTCTGCTCTGGCTTTTAATAGAACTTTGGTCAGTAGAGGGAGAGGCGGGAAGGCATAGACTGTCAATGTTGTCCAATTGAAGGAGAGTGCGTCCACTTTCCAGGCCTGTGGATGATAGGTCCTTGAACAAAATTTTTCCAACTGGTAATTTCTGTGGGTAGCAAATAGATCTATGTCTGGCTGTCCCCATGCCTGAGTTATTTTTGAGAAAACTTGAGGATGCAACTTCCATTCGTGTGGGTCTGTCATATTTCTGCTTAAGTTGTCCGCCAGTGTGTTTTCCTTCCCTGGCAGGAATTGTGCCTCTAGTTGAATTTGCAATTCCAGTGCTGTGTTCCATAGGGTCATGGCTTGCCTGCACAGGGGGTATGAATGAGTTCCCCCCTGTTTATGTACCACATGACTGTGGTGTTGTCTGTCCTTATCAATAGCTGGCCTGGATGCAGTAGGTCTTTGAAGGTCATAAGAGCATTTTGCACGGCTAGCATCTCCTTTTGGTTGATGTTTAGGTGCTTCTCTTTTTGGGACCACTTTCCCTGAATGCACTGATCTGCCATGTGTGCTCCCCAGGCGTAGTCTGAGGCGTCCGTTGTGATGATTTGAGTTGCTTGAGGTACACAGAAAGGGAGACCTGTGTTTCTTTGGCATGCTTGAGCCCACCACAAAAATTCCTTTTGAAGGCATGGAATGAGTGGTATAATTGTTTCCAAGCTGTGGCTGTGTTGAGACCATAAGTTTTTTAGGTACCATTGTAGTTTCCTCATATGCAGCTTTGCACATGGTATTAGTAGGATGCAAGATGCCATGAATCCCAGAGCCTGCAGGACTTTCCTTGCAGTTAGTCTGGTGAAAGTTGCCATTTTGCTTAAGTATTGCGACAGTTGCCCTTGTTTGTCTGGCGTGAGGTAGGCCATCTGGGTGGTTGTATTTAAGCTGGCACCCAGGAAAATTATTTGTTGAGAAGGTATTAGATTTGATTTCTTTTTGTTGACTGTGTATCCCAGGTAGTTTAATAGTTTTATTACAAACGCCAGATGCTGCAGTAGAATGTCCTTGTTGTCCGCTTGGATCAAGCAGTCGTCCAGATATGGGTAGATTTGTATTCCTTGTTGTCTGCGGAAGGCAATTACTGATGCCATGCATTTCGTAAACACTCTGGGCGCAGTAGATAAGCCAAAGGGCAATGCAGAGAACTGGTAATGGGTTGAACCTGCAAGAAATCTGAAGTATCTTCTGCAATCTTGTCTGATAGGGACATGCAGGTATGCCTCCTTGAGGTCCAATGTTACCAGCCAAGACTCCTTGCCCAGCATGGGAAGAAGCTGCTGTAATGCGAGCATCTTGAATTTTGGCACCTGTAGATATGTGTTTAGGATGGATAGGTCTAAGATGGGTCTCCAATCTTTGTCTTTCCTTGGTACCAGGAATAGTCTGGAATAAAAACCTTGACCTTGTTCTTTTGCAGGTACCTCTTGAATCGCTTTCATATCCATGAGAGCGGAAATTTGTCTTTGTGCCTCTGCCCTTGGATTTTGTGGCAGGTTTGGCAAGCCTCTCATTTTGGAAGGGTGTGAAAGTGGAACCTGTAGCCTCTGTCTATAATGTCCAGAATCCATTTGTCTTTTGTAACAATGTGCCAGTTTTTTGAAAATAATGCCAGTTTTCCGCCCAAAGCTGCTGCCATTAATGCTTCGTTTGGCAGGCATAGGGGGAAGTCATTGTGTCAGTTTTCTAAATGACTGTGATCTATCTTCTCCACCTCTTGGGGTTGGTGCTTGCCACTGCCTAGCTCTGTAAGATCCTTGAGGTTGTCCTCTACCCCTTGGGCATCTGTATTTGCCCCTTTGAGGTCTGTCCGTGGCTGGAAAGGACCAATTTTTTGAAGGCCAGTTTCTGCTGAAGCGTGGAGGTTGTACCTGCAAGAAATCTTTCACTTTTTGCATAGATTTCGCTTTTTCCTCCATTTTCTTTAGTACCTCCTCAGCTTTAACACCAAACAATACATCTTTTTGAAGTGGTGCATCTAATAACTTTGCTTTGACATGATCTGGTAAGGTTTGCTCTTTGAGCCAAGCATGTCTACGTATAACAGATCCCGTGACAGCAGCTCTACATGAGGCTTCTAAAGCATCAAAACCACACTACAAGGTATGTTTACCCACTTGCTCTGCTCCATACAACAAATCCTGCAACTCTTTTAAATCTGGTTGTTCTGTTTGTGTCATTTTGCCTTTCAGCTGAGATAACAAAAACTGTTGGTACTTTAACATATGAAATTGACAGTTTAATGCCCTCATGGTTAAAGTGGCAGATGTATACACCTTTTCCCCCCACCTTTCTAATGCTCTGGAATCTCTCTCTGAAGGTAAAGGGTTTTTAGCAGTAGAGGCCTTTATTCCCTTGGGACCCTGTGAAATAGTTTCTGGGTCTGCAGTATGGCTTTTATAAAGGAACTGGTGAGAATCAGGAACCCGGTAATACCTGTCTGGTTTAACAGGGGCTGGAGGTAAAGAATTTGGATTAAGGCTGGCTTCTGAGTACACATCATCCAAAATATCTAAAACAGGAGGGATAGCCAAGGGCCTATGCTGGGGGAGCAGTAGAAATTCCCTGAGCCTTTTCTTGGAATCCGAGTAATCTTGGCCTTCCCAGTGGAAGTGTTCCCTCAATGTATGCAGGGTTTTCCCAAAAGAGTAATCCTCAGGGGGGAAGACCGAGGGAATAGACTCCTCAGCATCAGAGTCTTCGAAAGGGGAATAAGCATAATCCTGGTCCTCAGAATGGTCTGAGGTAATAGAAGCCTGGTCTGAGGAAGGGTAGTCTTCCTCCAATCTGGGTCTTTTGTCAGAGGAGGGTTGAGAACCCCTGATGAGAGTTATCAAATCCTCAGCCATTTTAAGCATCTGCTTTTTAGTCCCGCCTTGAGAGGAGGTCTGGGGACCCTGTCTTTTAGTTTTCATGGCAGCTTTAGGTTTAGTGAAGGATTTAATAGAGAAGGTGGAAGGCCTGAAGACGCCTTCAGAAATGGCAGGCCTGACTAAATTTTCAGTTTCCCCGCCAGGAGTGGTGTCGGTATCTGCAGTGGGAATGGAGACCGAGGAGCCTGCGATCTCGGGTACTGAAGTCACCGGTAAAATAGTTTCATTGGTAGTCAGGGGCTGCGTAGGCGCCTCGCTGAGAACCGGAGAACCGGTAGTCGGCCTAAACGTGGTCTCAGTACTCGGTGCAGACCTCGAATGTCGGTCTTTGTCTTTGCGTCTTTTGCTTAAAACTGGTGTCTGAGTATCCGACGACATGATATAATTAATTTTTTTGCCAAAATAATGAAGGGTGAACTCCGTCCGGCACTTAATAGTGCATTTGTTGAACCTATCACAAAAACGGCAGGCCGAGACATCGTGGTCTGGCCCTAAGCAAGGTATACAGAAAGAGTGGAAATCCTTATGCGGTATTTGCTTCCCACAAGAAATGCAATTATTAACTGTCTGACATCGGTCTGAGGCAAGAAAAGTTTCCCCAAAGCGGTACTTAGCTTTAAAGAAGACTTCAGCTGAAATACTTTCGTAAATCTCAGGAGCTGGCCGACCGGCACTTGCAAACTGCTTCTGCTTCGGGCACCGCGGCAAGAAAGACTGAAGAAAATGGCGTTGGCTGCCTCTTTTATACCCCTGCCGCACTGACGTCAGGGAAGAAGCGACGACAACCGACGCCGGACCTAGACTTTGGAATTCGGCCGACCGAGGACCCGCTTGACGTCAGGATAACCCATCTGTAATGACTGCAGCTGTATGCACGATGAACATCCATAGATTCTCTTTTGATCTCCTTATCCACAATGCAATAAAAAATAAATCACTATAAACTAGGAATGTTCTAACGACAAAAACTTCATGAACTCATCCACCAACGCCAGCTTGGCCACTACTTACCTACTCCCCTCTCTACTCTATGGTGGATCCATTCTGACAAACATTCAGATTACCCTAAAAAATAAACTCGAATCCTACTATAATAAAATTGCTAAATTTATCAACACGCCCCATAACACACATCACTGCACAGCCCTCAGTGCCCTCAAATGGCTCAAACTTCCACACCTCTTAGATCAACTACAACTCAATATGACATACAAAATTATATATCAACTCAAAAACTGTCCCTCACTCATCTCTCTCCTCCAGACATACATACCCACCAGGACCCTCCGCTTTGAAGACAAGCAACTAGTAACCCTACACAGACCTAACAAAAAAGCTGGACAGTGTCTATACTCCTACACTATAGTAAAACTCTGGAATTCACAGCATCTTCCAAATAAAACTTGTAATCCAGAAAATGAAGCAGCTTTTCAGACAAAACAATAAAGCCCTGAGCAGGGCAAGCTTAGAAAATTGTGAAAAAACCCATGGACGGCTCAGTACATTTCAGTTCACTTTATTCCACAGAAACACAGCACATTAATGCTCCACCATACGTTTTCGTTTTAAAAATCACTTCCTCAGATGTGGGCTGTTCAAACTATTAGTGCTTTTATACCATTCACTTAATTACATTGACTAGGTTAATAAATTAATGGAAAGGTTAATTTAGTTTAAAAACAAAAACTTTTCCTGTTGCATCTGTGTTGCCACAATTAAAACACATTTAATGTTACAATGTTTGATGAATAAATATGTACGAATAAAAATGTTTTAAATAAAAATCCTTAAAACACTTGACTACAAAGAATAAATTAGAAAGTTAAAATACTATTAGAAACACATTTAGTAGGACTCGATGGTTAAAACTACCAACTTGACCTCATGCATATCAAAACTAGCCCTAAGTGGAGACATCCACCAACCCTGGCGCTACCATCTCCAACCCCAATCCTCAATCAGACTAGAAACCACAACTTCTCCCATATTACAGCCAATAGAAAGCCAAGTTACTTCCTTCTACTAAGACTAAATATTAGAAGTATATCCAACAAAGTCCACGAACTCCATGCCACCATAGACTTGTACTCCCCAGATATAGTCATCCTGACAGAAACCTGGCTAAAACCTCACATTACCAGTGAGCAAATACTCCTTACAGGTTACGGCATAATACTAAGAGTAGACCGGCTAAACAAGAAAGGAGGCGGTGTAGCTATAATATTTAAACAGCATCTAAACATCCAAATATTAAAATCATCAGCTCCACAAATAGGCAATGAAGAAATAATATATACCAACCTCAAAATAAACCAAAAAAAACCATCAACATAATTGGATGCTACTTCCCACCTGGCCAAAACATCCCTCCACTAGAAAACCTCCTCAGCTGGTCTACCCACCATCTCCCCTAAGAAACTATCATTTTAGGTGATTTCAATATCGACTGGCAATCCTGTTCTGGCAACCATCCAACCCATCATGTAAACCTTCATGGCTTCACCCAATTAGTCCAGTCGCCAACCAGGATAAATAAAAACTCCAGCAAGCACACTACCCTGGACTGGATACTAGTCAGTAACAGCCCTCAGTCATATATAACAGGCTGCTTATCAGATAGCCTCAGTGATCACTCTGAACATTCCTACTCAAAAAATACCTATACCAAGCTAAACCTGTCATCTACCGTCAAATATGTAAAAAACTAAATGTTAACCCACTCAAATTCATCTCATCCCTCAAAGAATGTAACTGCCATCCTCTAAAGTACCTCAGTCTTGATGACACAGTTGAATCTTTTAATACTACCTTCCTGAGCATCCTTAATTACCATGCCCCCATAAGACTTTCCAGAACCAAAGCACAACCCTCCCCATGGCTACAGAAAACCACTAAGTCAGAAATGAAAAACAGGGATAAAGCCTGGGAGCACTGGCACAAAACCAAAACCCCCTCAACTAGACAGAAATTCCTAGAAATACGCAACAGAATCAAAAAGCTAATAAAACAGGACAAATTCCAATACTACCAGTCAGCCCTAGACTCCTCCCAACAGCCCCAAACAATTATGGTCCTCCATAAACTCCATCCTCCATCCAGGTAAAGTAAGTACCCCTCCTCCTAACATCCCTCACTCCTCAGAAAATATTGCTACCTCATTCAACACACACCTCACACAAACCATACTATCAGTAGCTAAACAACATAAGCCCCCTCCCCTCCATCCCACACCTTCAACTAGTAATCTCCCCACTGCCTTCTCTTTTTCTCCTGTACCTACCTCCAACATAAAAAAAACTCTTAACTAAATTTAAGCCCACCAAATTAGCAGCAGACAACCTCCCAAGTGAATACCTACAAATCGCAGCTGATGCTCTGGCCTACCCAGTATCCATCTTGATTAACCGATCTCTGTCAGAAAGTTACGTTCCCACACTGTGGAAAGTATCCCATATAATTCCCCTCCACAAAGGCGGACCCTCCACAGAACTAACCAATTACCGCCCCATAGCTATTCTCTCTCCACTATCCAAAATACTAGAGAGATGCATACACTCTCAGGTCTCAGACTACCCCCCTTACTAACAGCCTCCTTTCCAATACTCAGCATGGTTTCCGACCAAACCATAGCACCACCACTGCCTTAGTCTCCTTTACTAACACTATCCTTCAGCATAAAAACAATGGCTCTCTCTCCTCTGCTACTTTCCTAGACCTATCTAAAGCATTTGACATGGTCCCACACAAACAACTTATCTCTGTCCTCAAAGTACAGTTTTGTACCTACCATAAATGTAGATGTTCGAGTGTATACCCTGCTGCCGTCATCACACTTGGGTTATCCTGCCATCAGGCGGTCCCCGCAGTCGGCCCGAATTCCAAAGTCTTGGTCCGGCGTCGGTTGATGTCGCTTCTTCCCTGACGTCAGTGCGCCAGGGGTATATGAGAGGCATCCGACACCATTTTCTTCAGTTTTTCTTGCCCCAGATGTCAGGTGCCCCCCCCCCCCCAAATGGTGGTCAGTAGATAGTACCAATAATAAAAAGTGTAGCATAAACAAAATATTCCTCCAGCTATAAGCAAATACACCACAAAGGTTGTACCAGATTTTAAGGTAGAGAAAGGTTTCAGTTAGGTCAGAGGGGATGGAGGGAGGGTAACCTGGACTGCAGCAGGGTATATACTCGAACATCTACATTTATGGTAGGTATAAAACTGTACTATGTTCATCGTGTTACCCTGCTGCAATCATCACACTTGGGTAGAATCCCAAAGCTAAGGATGGGAGGTGGGGTCAAACAGGGTTAGAGGAGGCTAGAAGGCCCTGCAAAACTGCAGTGGCGAAGCCAGCTCTAGTCTTAGAGTAAAGTGGTAAGTGGTAATGTTTGGTGAAGGTGTGTACTGAACTCCAAGTTGTAGCTTCCAGAATATCCTTGGTTGGCACCCCCCTGAGGAAGGCTGTAGATGTAGCTGCTGCCCTGGTAGAGTGGGGCCTTATGCTAGCAGCAACTGATTTTCCATGGTGGGTGTAGCAAAAACGTATGCAATGTCCTATCCATTTGGAAATGGTCTGTTTTGAGATTGCCTTTCCTTGTGATGCTGTAGCATAGGACACAAAAAGCTGGTCAGATTTTCTGAAAACCTTAGTTTTATCCAAGTAGTAACATAGCTGCCTGTGAATGTCCAAGGAATGTAGGAGTCTTTTTCCTTTGTTCTGTGGATTTGGAAAGAAGGTGGGTAAATGGATGGTTTGATTTAGAGCACACTGGATACCACCTTAGGCATAAAGGAGGGGTTAGTTCGTAGAGAAACTCTGTCTTGATGAAAAATGAGGAAAGGCTCTACTGCCATTAGTGCCTGAAGCTCTGAAACTCTTCTCGCTGAAGTAATTGCTAGCAGCAGGGCAGTCTTCCATGATATAAACTTTAAGTCAGCTGAGAAAGCTGGCTCAAAAGGAGGTAGCGTAAGTTTTTCCAGAACAAAGTTGAGGTCCCAAGTAGGTGTTGGTGCTCTCCTGGGAGGCCTAATGTTTTTGGCCCCTCTGAGAAACGGCCTTAGGAGTGGATGTGAAAATAAGGGAGGATCCGTGTTGTAGTGAGCTGAAATAGCTGAGGCGTGGATTTTAATAGATGAAAAAGAAAGCCCTTTGTGTAACATCTCAGTTAAATATTGCAGAATCTGAGGTATGTCAGGCTGAAGGGTATTTTGGCCTTTAGCTTGGTTCCAGGCGCAAAACCTTTTCCATTTGTCTGAGTAGGCTTTCCTGGTACTGGGCCTGCTGGCCTCCAGAATAACATCCATAACAGCTTGAGAGAGAGGAGCTGGCTGGTTGCTTAGGTGATTTGCCATGCAGCCAAGTTTAAAGTTTTGAGCTGGCTGTGTAGAATCTGATTGTTTTGCTGTGCGAGCAGATGGGTAATTTGTGGCAGAATCCATGGTGGGCCCTGGGCCATATTCCTTAATAGTGGGTACCAGTGCTGGTGTGGCCAGTCTGGGGCAATGAGTATCATTCGGGGTCTCTCCATCCTGACTTTCAGCAGCACCTTTGTGAGAAGGGGTAATGGAGGAAAGGCATATACTGTCAGCATTTTCCAACTGAATGAGAGTGCGTCCACTTTCCAAGCTTGATGGTGAAAAGTCCTTGTGCAAAATTTTGTTAGCTGATAGTTTTGGAGGCTGGCAAACAGGTCTACGTCTGGGAGCCCCCATTTTTGAGTTATCATTGCAAATACTTGTGGATCCAGTTTCCACTCGTGGGGATCCATGATGTTTCTGCTTAGGTCATCTGCCAATGTGTTCTTTTTTCCTGGCAGGAATTGAGCTTGTAATTGAACTTGGTAAGCCAGTACTGTGTTTCACAAGGTCATTGCTTGCCTGCATAGAGGGTAGAAGTGTGTACCCCCTTGTTTGTTTATGTACCACATTACTGTGGTGTTGTCTGTCCTTATGATAAGCTGTCCTGGATGTAAGAGGTCCTTGAAGGCTGTCAGAGCATTTTGTACAGCTAGCATTTCTTTTTGATGTGCAGATACCTTTGATCTGCAGTCCATATGCCTTGAACGCACCGTCCTGCCATGTGTGCCCCCCAGGCATAGTCCGATGCATCTGTTGTCATAGTTTGCCTGGCTGGGGGTAAGGTGAAAGGCTGACCCTTGTTGAGGTAACATGCCTGTGACCACCATAGAAACTCCTGTTGAAGGCAAGGAATGAGAGGTATCATTGTTTCGAAGCTGTGGCTGTGTTGAGTTCATACGCTTTTTAGGTACCATTGTAATTTCCTCATATGCAGTTTTGCAAATGGTATTAGTAGTATGCAAGATGCCATGAAGCCCAAGGCCTGCAGAATTTTTCTTGCAGGGAGTTGGGTCTTTGTTGCCATTGTTCTGAAGTATTGAGTTAATTGTAGTTGTTTGTCTGGCGTCAGATAAGCCATCTGGGCCGTTGTATTCAAGCTGGCACCCAGGAATGTCATATTTTGTGAGGGCACTAGTTTTGATTTCTTTTCATTTACTGTGTACCCTAGGCAACTTATGAGATGATTTACAAAAGCCAGGTGTTGTAAGAGAATGTCCTTGCTTTCTGCTTGGATGAGGCAGTTATCCAGGTATGGGTATATATGAATTCCTCTTTGTCTGCAGTACGCAATTACTGATGCCAGGCATTTTGTGAAGACCCTGAGCGCAGCAGATAAGCCAAAGGGCAGTGCAGAGAATTGGTAATGGGTTGAACCTGCAATGAAATGGCGGTATCTTCTGCAATTTTGTCTGATAGGGACATGCAGGTATGCCTCCTTGAGGTCCAACGTTACTAGCCAAGCTTTCTTGCCCAACATGGGAAGAAGCTGCTGTAGTGTTAGCATCTTGAATTTGGGTACTTGCAAGAAGGTGTTTAAAAGTGAAAGGTCCAGAATGGGTCTCCAAGCATTGTCCTTTCTGGGGACTAGAAAGAGCCGTGAGTAAAATCCTTGGCCTTGCTCCTGTGTAGGTACCAGTTGAATGGCTCTCATGTCCATGAGAGCTGTAATTTGGTTTTGTGCCTCTGCCCATTGATTTTGTGGCAGGTTTGGCATTCCTTTTATCCTTGGCAGGGTGTGGAAATGGAATCTGTATCCTTGTGAGATAATGTCTAGGACCCATTTGTCCTTTGTGACGATGCGCCAGTTGTCTGCAAAAAGTGCTAATTTTCCTCCCAAGGGAGCTGCCAAGAGAGTTTTGCTTGGCAGTTTGAGGTTTAAGTCATTGTGTTTGCCTTCTAGTAGTTTGGGATCTGTCTTCTCCTCCCTTCTGTGTTGCAGTGCCCCATTGGCGAGATTTGTAAGGGATTTGTGCTTGTCCTCTGCCCTTGGGCGCCTGTATTTACCCCTCTGTGGTCTGTCAGAAGCTGGAAAGGACCAATTTTTTGTTGGCCAATTTCTGCTGAAGCGTGGGGGCTGTACCTGTAAGAAATCTTTGACCGTCTGCATAGATTTTGCCTTATCCTCCATTTTCTTTAAAACCTCCTCTGCTTTAACCCCAAATAAGACATCCTGCTGTAAGGGTGCATCCAGTAACTTTGCTTTAACATGATCAGGCACAGATTGTTCCTTTAACCAAGCATGCCTACATATAACAGACCCAGTAACAGCTGCTCTAGAGGAAGCTTCCAAGGCATCAAAACCACATTGTAAAGTATGTTTGCCCACCTGTTCAGCTGCATGCAACAGATCCTGCATTTCCTTGAATTCAGACTGTTGAGGGTGCGTGCCCATCTTTTGTTTTATTTGAGACATTAGGAATTGCTGGTATTTAAGCATGTGAAATTGACAATTTAGTGCTCTCATAGCTAGAGTAGCTGAGGTGTAAACCTTCTTCCCCACCTATCTAGTGCTCTGGAGTCCCTTTCAAAGGGTACAGGATTTTTAGCCATAGAAGCCTTAGCCCCTTTGGGACCCTGGGAGATTGTCTCTGGATCAGCAACAGGGCTTTTGTATAGGAATTTGTGCGAGTCAGGCACTCTATAGTATCTATCTGGTTTGGCTGGAGCAGGAGGCAGAGAATCTGGATTTAGACTAGATTCTAAGAAAACATCATCCACAATGTCTAAAACTGGGGGGATAGCAAGTGGTCTGTGCTGGGGGAGTAAAAGAAACTCTCGATGCCTTTTCTTTGAGTCGGAGTAGTCCTGACCTTCCCAGAGGAAATGTTCCCTCATGGTATGTAAGGTTTCCCCAAAGGAATAATCTTCAGGGGGAGAAGCTGAGGGAATGGAGTCTTCAGCATCAGAATCTTCATAAGAGGGAAAGGAGTAATCCTGTTCCGCAGAGGAGCCTGAGGAAATAGACACTTGATCAGAGGAGGCATAATCCTCCTCTTGTCTAGGCCTTTTGTCGGGGGGGGGGGGTTGGGAACCCCTGATCAAAGAAATCAAATCTTCAGCCATTTTAAGCATCTGTTTCTTAGGCATAGGGCCTTGACCTGGAGACTGAAGTGTAGTCTTTTTTGATTTTAGAGGAGTCTTAAGCTTAGCATAAGATTTTATGGTGAGAGTAGTCGGTCTGAAGACACCTTCAGAAACCGAAGGTGTTTCTACAGCACCGGCTTCTCCTTCTGCAATGTCGTCGGTAGGGCCTAAAGAAAATGGCTGTGTCGGCCTAGAACTCTCTGCTGGAGAATCCGAAGCGGTCTGGGGATCCAATTCAGTGGTAGCCAGGGGCTGCGTAGGTGCCTCACTGAAAACCGGAGAACCAGCGACCGACCCAGCCGAGGCCTCAGAGTCTGGCTTGGATCTAGGCTGCTTGTCTTTATCTTCGCATTTTTTACGCACGCCGGTCGTCGGTTGCTCCGACGGCATAATGTAATTAAATTTCCTACCGAAGTAGTGTCGTGCGAAATCAAAGCGTTGCTTTATAGTTCGCTTATTGAACCTAGCACAAAACTGACAACCAGTGACGTCGTGGTCTGGGCCTAGGCAAGGTATACAAAAAGAATGAAAGTCCTTATGAGGTATTTGCTTCCCACAAGAAATGCAATTGTTAACTTTTTCTGACATCGGACCGAGGCAAGAAAAAGTTCCCCAACAGGGTACTTAGCTTTGAAGACTTCGGACTGAAACTCTATTCGAAAATCTCAGGTGTCGGCCGACCGGCACTTGCGAACTGCTTCTGCTTCGGGCACCGCGCGGCAAGAAAGACTGAAGAAAATGGCGTTGGATGCCTCTCATATACCCCTGGCGCACTGACGTCAGGGAAGAAGCGACAGCAACTGACGCCGGACCAAGACTTTGGAATTCGGGCCGACTGCGGGACCGCCTGATGGCAGGATAACCCAAGTGTGATGACTGCAGTAACACGATCAACATCCTATCCTTCTCTCAGTCACCAACTGGTTTCAGAGTTACCTGTCTGACCGCCACAATCCGTTGTATGGCAGAATGACATATCTCCCCAACTACCCGTCTCCATAGGGGTTCCCCAAGAATCCATCCTTGGACCCCTACTCTTCTCTGTTTTCACCAATAATCTAGCCTCTGCCACCAAACATGGCACACTCATACAATACACAGATGACTCAACCATCATCTGCTCAGCCTAGTCCCTACCCAAACTGCAATAAGTCCCACAGGAAGCCTTTTCCTCTGTTGAAACTTGGTTATCCGATGCCCAATTAATACTCGACCCAAACAAAACTAACCTACTCATCTTCCAACCCACGAAACATACTCAAACCAACTCTCACTTTAACATCACAGCAAAAGACAACACCACTATATACCCAACTGAACACACCAAAATGCTAGGAGTGGAAATAGACAAACTAAAATTTGACATTCACATATCCACGACCATAAAAAAGTCCACAAAAAACTAGGAGCATTATACAAAAATAAGCAACTTCTCACCAAAGCAGCAAAGATTTCAATAGCAAATTCCCACCTTATCTCCACCCTACTTTATGCCTCTCCAATATATACCAACCTAAGGCAATGCGATCTAAACAAGCTAGAGACCTGCTACAATAAAATCGCCAAATTCGCCACAGGGGCATCCTACTATAGTCACCACTGTCTCTCACTTGCTGAACTGGGCTGGCTTGAACTCCCTCACCTCCTTCAATGGTATCAACTCTCACTCGCCCACAAACTAGTAAACCATCCACTAAATGTCCCATCCCTCCAGAATCTACTCCAACCCTATTGCACCACCAGACCACTAAGATCCAGCAACAAAAATCACTTGCAGACCACTAAAGCCAGTAACTCTGCTGGTGAAGCACTATTCTCTTGCACCATAGCCAAATTATGGAACTCCCTCCCACCCACAATTACCTCCGTACCATCATGCACCCACTTCAAAACTTTCCTAAAAGCGCACCTAAAAACATGAATTATGGTGGCAAATAAGTTTGGAGGCCAATAAGCCACCGGGTCTCAATGAACATATCTCCATAACCCCATTATTAAAACTGTGATATGCATTTGCACTTTATGTGAATTTTATCATGTTTTTATCCATGTTTTCCAATAGTTACAGTTGGCCTTTAAGCTTTTTTGTATTTGTATTTTTATTAAAAAGTTGGGTTTGTAATATGTTATGAACACAAGTGTTACACTCATTTATCAAAGGAATTGAACTGATTTTTCCCTTATATTTTCCTGTTTTTAACATTCTTTTAACTGAGTGAGGCTATACAATTTGCCTTTGGCTTACAATGCAGTTTTTATAATACCTGTAATTTCATGATTTGTCCACTAGATGAAGAATCAAGTTAATTTAAAGAAAATATTCAAGTTGGTAATTTTAACCATTGAGTCCTACTAAATGTGTTTCTAATAGTATTTTAACTTTATAATTTATTCTTTGTAGTCAAGTGTTTTAAGGATTTTTATTTAAAATATTTTATTCATACATATTTATTCATCAAACATTGTAACATTAAATGTGTTTTAACTGTGGTGACACAGAGATGCAACAAGAAATGTTTTTGTTTTTAAACTAAATTAACCTTTCAATTAATTCATTAACCTAATCAATGTAATTAAGTGAATGGTATAAAAGCACTAGTAGTTTGAACAGCCCACATCTGAGGAAGTGAGTTTTAAAACGAAAACGTATGGTGGAGTGTTAATGTGCTGTGTTTCTGTGGAATAAAGTGAACTGAAGTGTGCTGAGCCGTCCATGGGTTTTTTCACAATTTTCTAAGCTTGACTTGCTCAAGGCTTTACTGTTTTGCCTGAAATGCTGCTTCACTGTGTGGATTAAAACTCTGGAATTCCTTACCACCAAACATGAGAGCAATAACAAACTACAAGAATTTCAAACTCACCCTAAAAAATCACCTCCAAGTTACAAGCATCTGCTCTTGTTTCAATACAACCTAGGTGCATTCAGCTTGATGATTAGAAGAATAATTAACCTAAATAATCCATGTTTGTACTCTACAAAACTTGTATAATGCTGAATCTTTCTCTTTCTCTACCCTACGTACCTTATTTCTGATCCTCTGATTCTTTATAAAAGTTATATATGATTCATGGTGTATAATCCCGGTTTCAATAGCCTATGATCATGTAATATAACTCACTTCATTGAGAAACTATATATATATATATATATATATATATATATATATATATATATATACACACACACATATATATATATAATATATATATATATATATATATATATATATATATTCTTGTTAATAGAAACTCTGTACCCTTGTGTCGGTAACACACTGTATTCAAATGTAATCAAATCTAAACAAATGTTGCTAAATTGTATGTACATGTGGAGCTTTTCTCACTGGGCATCCGCTGAAAAAAAACATGCGTCCAGTTGGACTTTCCTGGTAAACAAACGTAAAATAAAATAACTAAATAAATAGTAATCCTACCCCCTCCTACTCTTCTACACTAGCCCCCCCGCACACTCTCGGCCTCTCCCTACCCTTTCCTTTCTACTTTACCCTATCATTGCTTTCCCTCCCACCCCCCTTCAATGGACCTAGCTGCAAGAACTATTGAAGCCTATTTCAAATATTAAAATCCCCATTTCTCCCTGTATATTATCTGCTAGTCTTACTGACATATATTAGCTAATCTACTTCTTATAACCTCTTTTAATGGCATACCTACAGCCCAGCTAATAATCAAAATCTCTGTAAATGACAATCTATATATAATCTCACCATGCTTACCAATAATAGGGTTATAACTGTAATTTACAAAACTAAATATATTTATCTTACATCACTGTACTTACTGTTTTGCTATGATTTCCGTTGTAAATGTCTATTAACTGACGGTTATGTCAACAGACTTACCTTATAACAGGTAAGCTACAGTCCACTTGTAAATTTAGTAACACTGTATTTTTCTTTGTCATATGTACTTTTGTCATTTGTATTTTTACTCTGTGGAGCTTTTCTCCCTGGTCATCTGCAGAAAATGGGTTCCTGACCCAGTCAGACTTTCCCGATAAAGAAATATCAAATAAATAAAATAAATAAGGGAGAAAGTACAGTTGTGTACACTTACCATAAATGTAGATGTTTGAGTGTATTCACTGTTGCAGTCATCACACTTGGGTTATCTGCCCTCAGTCAGCCAGAATACCAGAGTCTTGGGATTTCTGCGTCAGATACTGTCGCCTCTTCCATGACGTCAGGTATATAAAACATACAGCCATCATTACATCAGTTTTTCTTGCCCCAGATGCAGGAGCTCCCAAAATAGGAAGCAACTACATGGCATGGAACACCTTCGGTAAAAAGTAAATACCATTTCCATAAGATATGTCCAAAAAGAGGATAGGTGGAAAGAATAGAAAAGACAGGGGGCTGGAGGGAGGGTAACCAGGACTGCAAAAGTGAATACACTCGAACATCTACATGCATGGTAAGTGTACACAACTCTACTATGTTCTTCGTGTCTCACTGTTGCAGTCATCACACTTGGGTTGATTCCCAAAGCAGAGGAAGGGTGGAGGCAGTCAAGAAGTACTGGGGGCTGGCTAGCAGGCCCTGTAAAACTGCTGTGACAAATTCAGCTCTGGATTTAGAAAAAATAGGTAAGTGGTAATGCTTGGTGAAGGTGTGTACAGAACTCCAGGTTGCAGCTTCCAGGATGTCCCTGGTAGGGACTCCCCTGAGGAATGCTGTAGAGGTTGAGTTAGCCCTAGTGGAGTGAGTTCTGACACCCTGTGGGGTAGGTTTTCCACGGTGTCTGTAGCAGAAATGGATGCAGTGCACTATACATTTGGAAATGGTTTGCTTTGAAATGGCCTTGCCCTCTGCCCCTGTAGCAAAGCTGACTAGCAGCTGGTCAGATTTTCTGAAAGGTTTAGTTCTGTCAAGGTAGAACCTGAGCTGTCTGTGCACATCCAAGGAGTGCAGAATTCTTTCCCCTCTATTCTGAGGAGTAGGAAAAAAAGGTTGATAAATGGATGGATTGGTTTAAAGCCACACTGGATATCTCCTTGGGCACAAATGATGGGTTAGTCCTGAGGGAAACCCTGTCCGCATGGAAAATAATGAAGGGTTCCACAGCCATTAGTGCCTGTAACTCAGACACCCTTCTTGCTGAAGTGATGGTCAGAACTAAGGCTGTTTTCCAAGAGAGGAGTTTTAACTCTGCTGTAGCAGCAGGCTCAAAGGGGGGGGGGGGGGGGGTGAGCTTCTCTAGTACAAAGTTAAGGTCCCAGGCAGGGGTGGGAGCTCTCCTCGGAGGCTTTAAATTATTAGCTCCTCTCAGGAACTGTTTGATGAGAGGGTGAAAAAATAGAGGTGGCTCAGTATTGTAGTGAGCTGAGATGGCAAAGGCATGAATTTTAATTGAAGAGAAGGATAGGCATTTGTGGAGTAGCTTTGTTAGGTAATCTAGGATTTGAGGTAAGGAGGGCACAGCTGTTCTTTCCTTGAGACTGGCTCCAAGAACAATATCTTTTCCTCTTTTCTGAATAGGATTTCCTAGTACTAGGCCTTGTGGCCTCAAGGATGACGTCCAGCACCTATTTGCTGAGGGATGCTGGTGGTGTATTCAGGGGATAGTACTTTTGAGAGGAGGGGCAGAGGGGGAAAGGCATAAATTGAGAGGTTTCTCCATGTAAAGGATAGGGCATCCACTTTCCATGCTTGGCTGTGGAAATTTCTGGTGCAAAATTTGCTCAATTGATGGTTTTGAGAGGAGGCAAAGAGGTCCACCTCTGGAGTCCCCCACCTGTGGATTAGAAGTTTGAATGAGTTGGGTTCCAGGTTCCACTCGTGTGGGTCCAGTAGATTTCTGCTCAAGTCTGCCAGTGAATTTTGTTTGCTTGGCAGGAATTGAGCTTGCAGGTGCACTTGGTTGGTCAGGGTTGTGTTCCACAGGGCCATGGCTAACCTGCAGAGAGGGTAGGAATGATTTGTTTATCTACCGCATAACTGTGGTGTTCCCTGTCTTTATCAGGAGTTGTCCTGGAAGGATAAGGTATTTGAAGGCTGTCAGAGCATTCTGTACAGCTAACATTTCTTTTTGATTGATATGCAGGGGAATTTGTTCTGGGCTCCATTTGTCTTGAATGCATTTGCCTGCCAAGTGAGCCCCCCATACATAGTCTGATGCGTCTGTTGTGAGGGTTTGGGCGGCGAGGGGTTGAGTGAAAGGAAGTCCCTTGTTATGGTTGCATGCCTCTGCCCACCAAAGGAATTCTGCCCTTACACAAGGAATGATAGGAATCAGTGTTTCCAGCTCATGAGAATGTTGACACCCAGAGACTTTTTAAGTACCACTGAAGTTTCCTCATATGCAGTCTTGCATATGTAATTAGTAGAAAACATTACACCATGAACCCTAGGGCTTGCAGTATTTTTCTTGCAGATAGCTGGGTTTTGGTGGTCATTAGTTTGAAGTAGTTTGTCAAATAATTCTGTTTTTCTGGAGTGAGGAATGCTATCTGGGAAGTTGTGTTCAGGCTTGCTCCCAGGAATACAATCTTTTGGTTGGGCACCAGTTGTGATTTCTTTTCGTTGATGGTGTACCCCAGAGAAGTTAGAAGTCTCTTTACAAATGCCAGGTGCTAAAGTAGCAATTCCCGACTGTCCGCCTGAATTAGGCAATCGTCCAAGTATGGGTAAATTTGAATATGTCTCTGCCTGCAGTATGCAATGGCTGGAGTGAGGCACTTTGTAAATACCCTGGGCGTAGTAGATAAGCCAAAGGGAAGTGCAGAGAACTGATAGTGCATATAGCCTGCCCTGAAACGTAGATATTTCCTGCAAGATTCCCTTATGGGGATGTGCAGATAAGCTTCTTTTAAGTCTAGGGTGACTAGCCAGGCGTCCTTGGCTAGCATAGGAAGAAGTTGTTGCAGAGTCAACATTTTGAATTTTGGGACCACCAGGAAGGTGTTGAGAATTGACAGATCTAGGATAGGGTGCCAAGAACCCTCATTTCTGGGAACCAGGAAAAGTCTGGAGTAGAAACCCTGTCCCCTTTGTTCTATAGGCACACTGGTTTGGAGGAAGGTCTGGCAACCCGCTTGAGGGTGGCAGTGAGTGGAAGTAGAATCTGTATCCCTGGGATACAATGTTTAGGACCCAGCGGTCCTGGGTAATGGACATCCAGTTTTGGGCATGCAGGGCGAGTTTTCCTACTAGGGGTGCAAGTACTTGGGCTTTGCTGGGAAGGAAGATAGACAAGTCATTGTGAATTTCCATAAGGGGTGGCTTACCACTCCCTGTTTTAGAGGAGGGAGCACTCCATTGTTTTGATCTCTGCATACCCTGAGACTGTAGTCTTGGTGGCCTGTTGCCCCTGGGTTTGGACTGAGAATGTCTGGGAGGGACTGGAAAGGACCAGTTTTTAGAAGGCCAATGCCTACTGAATCTAGGTGGCTGCACCTGTACAAAATCTTTAACAGTTTGCACAGATTTAGCTTTTTCCTCCATCTTTTTAAGAACTACTACTGCTTTTGTGCCAAATAATTTTTCCTGGTTTAATGGAGCATCTAGTAATTTTGCTTTGACATGGTCTGGCAAGATTTTCTCCTTCAGCCAAGCATGACTTCTCAGTACAGACCCAATGACAGCAGCCCTGAAAGATGCTTCTAAGGCATCAAAACCACACTGCAAAGTATGTTTACCAACTTGGTATGCAGAACGCATTAGCTGTTGTAAATCTTTATTTTCTGTACAATCTGGAAGCAACAACATTTTTTGTTTAATTAGTTCCATAATATGCTGCTGGTACTTCAACATGTGAAACTGGTAATTCAAAGCCCTGATGGCAAGAGTTGCAGAAGTATATACCTTCTTACCTCATCTGTCTAAAGCTATAGAATCCCTGCCGAAGGGTAGGATTTTTGGCTGTAGTAGCTTTAATGCCTTTAGGTCCCTGGGAAATAGTCTCTGGATCTGCAGTGGAATTCTTAAAGAGAAATTTGTGAGAGTCAGATACTATGTATTACCTGACAGGCTTTCTAGGAGCTGGTGGTAAAGTATCAGGAGTAAGACTGAATTCCATAAAGACATCATATACAATGTCCAGGACAGGGGGTACAGCTAGAGGCCTGTGCTGGGGCAAGTCTAAAAATTCTCAGTCTCTTTTTGGACTGAGGGTAGTCCTGGCATTCCCAGTGGAAATGCTCTCTTAAAGTATGTAAGGTTTCAACAAAAGAAAAGTCCTCGGAGGGGAGGCAGAGGGAGAATGGAATCCTCTGCATCTGAATCCTAATAGGTAGATAAGGGTATGTCCTGGTAATCAGAGAGATCAGAGTCATTGGACTCATGATCTGTAGAATCAGAAGGAAAATCGATTCTTTGTCTTTTAGAGAGGGAAGGCTGGCTTCCCCTAATTAAAGTTATAAGGTCTTCAGCCATTCTAAGCATTTGTTTCTGTAGCAAGGGAGCTGGAGCAAGCACTTTGATCATCGGTTTTCTAGGCGTTGTGCAAACTCTGGGCCTTAGAAACTCGGTATTTTTAGTCAAAAACGAAGCTGTCATTAAAATGCGAACATCAGAAGGTTGGAATACACCCTCAGAAGCCAGTGCCTGCACAGCGGCTCCGGACCCATCCAAGGTAGAGACATCCGCAGGTTCCATAGATGAAGAAGCAACTAGCGGCATACCGGACTCCAAATGGGTCTCAGCAGTGGCCTGAGAATCTGCAGAAGTGGGTATCAAGGGCTGCGAAAGCACCTCACTGAGTACTGGCGAACTGGCGACTAGTTGAACGGAAGCGTCAGCAGCAGTTTTGGACCTATGAGGTCTGTCTTTATCCTTACGTTTTTTCGGAAGATAGACAGTCGGATGGCTTATGGAAGTCATTTTGGAAAATGGAGAACGAGAGCGAAAGAATTTAGCAACAATGATAGCCCGACGATGAATAGTTCGGGCGTTAAACAAGGCACAAAACTTACAGTGAGGAACATCATGGTCTGGGCCTAAACAGATGACGCAGTAAAAATGAAAATTTCTGTAAGGTATTTACTTTCCACATGCAAGACAATTGTTAACTATTTCTGACACTGGTTAGAGCAAGAAAAAAGGATCCTCAACGGGGTACTTAGCTTTAGAAGACTTCAGGTTTGAAACACGAATAATGAAAATTTCAGGTAGTGGCCGACCAGCACTTGCGAACTGCTTCTGCTTCGGGCTCCACTCGGAAAGAAAATCTGATGTAATGGGGTCGGGCTGCATGTTTTATACCCGACGACCTGACGTCATGGAAGAGGTGACAGCATCCGACGCAGAAATCCCAAGACTCTGGTATTCGGGCTGACTGAGGGCTACCCGCAGGCAGATAACTCAAGTGTGATGACTGCAACAGTGAAACACAAAGAACATCTAATGCTATCCGAGTCAAAAGGGGGGGGGGGTCACCACGATTATTTTTGGGACGTCCTTCCTAATCTTCCGAATTACCCTGATGGAAACACATTAAGGAATATTTTCTTTCAAGGTAATGAATGTACATCTATTTTTAAAAGGAGGCAAACAGATGTACACGAGGTGTTACCCCCACAACTGGAACAACTCCTGGAAGGGCATCATGTTCAGTTTCCATTTGTGAGGGTCTGTCCTAGTCCTACTCAGCTTGTCTGACTCTATGATTTGCTCTGATGGAATGTAAGATGCTCAGAGTTGAAATGTGCTGAAGAGCAAGCCATCATAATCAGCCTGGCTAGCTAGTACAACCTTGTGCCCTCTTGCTTGAAGACCTACCATATTACAGTATAGCTGTTTGCAATCATCTAGAAAAGTCCTGGGGACTATAGATGAAGAGATTTTAAGTTACAAAATGGGACCAATATCTCACTATTGATTGTGTTTATCGATCTGTCTGAAGAATGCCACAAGCCTTGCACCACTACCCTAACAGAAACTGCAAACTATGAGGCAGCCGTAGTTTTAAACTGACTTGAAGGTTGAAGAGAAAGTGGAAACCTGCATTTGCATGCATCTGAAGTCTCCACCAGTGCAGTTCTTGTTTTATAAAGCCCAAGACTGGTATCTGAAAATACAGAGGATGAAAGTGTTAGGCCCACGAATTACTGTATCTGGGTAGAGGATTCATAAATGTCGTGAACGCAGAATCATGGGAAACTCTCTGGCTGAAGTTTGAAACGAAGTTGAGAAGCTCATGATGCTACCCAGAAAAATGCACCTTCTACTGCATCAAAAAGCCTTTTGCTGCAGACAACCTATAAGACATGCTACAAAGACAATCCTGTGCAACAGTCAGGGAGGATTTCTGAATGTTTGTCTAGAAACCTAGATCAGTCAGAAGAGATAAAACCCATGTTAAGGACTCTCGATATTTAGGAGAGGATGGTGCAAAGGTATGCAAGTCATCTAAATAAGGAAAAATGTAAGTGCCATTCAGTCAGCAAATGACTGCAGCAAGACACTTTGCAAACACACGTGGAGTAGCAGATAACCCAAAAGGTAATACAGAGAAGTGAAAGTGTGACCCAGACACAGCAAATTTGAGAAATTTCCTGAAGCCTTTTGCTATGGGAATGTGATGGTATCTATTTTAGGTCCAATTGTATCATAAAGCTTCAAAAGGGAACATACTTTGAATGTGCGACACCTTGAATTTCTGAGCTTCTACAGATTTAGGAAAGAAAGATCAAGATTTAATCTCCAAAAAGACACTTTGGTACCATAAACATTCTGGACTATAACCCTTTGCCCCACTGATTCAATGACATTGGTTCTATGAGCCCTAAGGTGAGCAAGTGATGAAGAGTCTGAGATAAAAAAAAAAAAAAAAAAAATCAGCTTAGTTAGGAGAATGGGAAGGAACTCCCCTGAACGCATTTTTTTGTAAACAGTGCCACCTGACTGTATCCCTTCTGAACTACCTTTAGCACTCAAGAGTCTGTCATAATCTGTCACCAAAAGACAATGCACAGAGCGAGACTGGTGTGGGGGTATGCTAGCACAGTCATTCTGAAATTGCAAACTGTCCCTAGGAACATATCCTGTTTCTTTATTGATACTGCCATCGCTTTCTGTTTACCTGTTTGGTTTGAAAAAGCAGGGCATGTTTATTTTGTTTCTTAGACATGTAAAAGAATCTGGGAGATTTGTAAGGGTGGAAGCGGAAACAACTTAGAAACTCCCCAAATTATTTTTCCTCTGTCATTAAATTAAGGATCTGAGTAGGCGATGGGCAAAATAAAACCTCCTTATTCAGTGCTTAACTTGAAATTTCAGACTTTACCTAATCAAAAAAGTTTTGGTTATATACTCAGGCATACCTCCTCAAAAAAGTAGCAGAAGCAGAGGGTATCTGCACAATTCCACACATTGCTTAAGAGCATGTTTAGATACCAGAGACATATTGGAAATAAAAGAGAAGAGAAGGGCACTATCTTAAGAAGGAATAGTAGTAGGTAGAGTTCTCAAAATGTCTACACAAAAAAGCAGAAATTTCCATTTATGGGTCAGGTAGTTAAGAGTACTATATGCCAAAGTGGAAGAAAAAATCTATCCAAAATATTCTCCCCTTTATGTCCACAGGGGAAGGGGTTGGATGATCCCTAAACCTGTTACCTGCTGGTATGTGTGTTACGAGAGCTGAAAGCAGTGAGAAACAGGGGTAATTTATAATGTCAAGCAACAAAATGCTGGACAGAATAGAAGATTTAAGCATCGGTTCAGATAAGCTGATATATCTGGAGACATCAGAAGATGGAATGAAGGAAAGACAGGCTGAATATGATGAGACAACCTGAGATTTTCTGCTACACCAGAGATACCGAAAGAAACAAACTGCATTAGTTTTATGAAACTACAAATAAGCAACTGGACTAGTATTTCACAGTACGATGTGTTAAATAAAAATGGCACAGCATGCATATGCTGCAAATCTGGGCATGAAAAAGAAGCCAAGGCTATAGTAGCAAAGACACAGTCATAGCAGCAGAAACAGCTGCTCCTGACAAAACTGTGGCAGAAGGGAAAAGTATTAACAACTGGGGACACTACAGTGTTTGTGGAAAATGAATACTCACTGTACAATAGGCAGTACAGAAAAAGAATTCTGCAATCAAAGGATGGAGACAGTTGCGAGATTCAAGCTGCTTTAATCAGCTGTCTTAGAATAATTTTTTTCTTGGGGGATCAAAGACATTTTTGGATGCAGAACCTGCTAAGCAGAAAATAAAGTTTACACATCAAACAGTGAGCCAGCAAAATGAAGGGATCTCGGCTTCTCATTCCCCTGACAATAGCAAAGCCCATATAGAACTTGCCAGTAAAACCGTTTCCACTGTTCGAAAGGAAGACAACTCAGTAACAGAAAAAAAGGAACTGAATAGAAAAATCAGGACTACCTTGGACAAGAGCCAGAGACTGAACTTGGATTGTTAAAAAGATGAGGAAGATGACTAGCAATAAATTGTCTAGGTAGTATCTGAGCTACCAGTGGACAAGTGGAGTATGAAGAATCTTTTCTTCCTTGTTCTTCAGTTCAGGGGAAAAGACAGAGATCAACAGTTTGGAGGTAAACTTTCAGACCACTTAAGGTACAAAATAAAATTTAGCTGTAACAGAGACCTGGGCTTTGTGAAAATATAAGAAGGGTTAACTCACTGTGACTAAATTACTCTCCTAGCAGAAGACGGAGCAATGACTAAAACAGTCTTTCCCAGGCTATCATAGCAAGTTTGCAGAGAAAGTATGATCTGGTGTACCCTATTACACTATGTACCGCATCACAGTTTTGTTGATCTGTGTAAACCTGCAGAGTTCCTCTGGGCAGCAGAGATAATTTAAGGCTTTGAAAGCACTGACCACGTTCAACATTCTTGTGATATTTATGTGCCGCTGTCTGTCATAAGGATTTCAACAACCTTGCACTTTGGAGACTTCTCCCCATGCCAGGACTGAAGCATTTGTAATAGAAGATTGGAGAACAGTCAGAATGAAGAAAGGAGGACCTGGAATGCAAGAGATGTGGTCTACCCACCAGACAAATTATCTTCTTACAAATCCCAATACAGGGATCTGAAAAGACAAGAGTGAATATGCTGCATCCAGACCAGTTGGCATAATGTTAAGGTCTTTGTCTCCCATGCACAAGGTAGAAGGTTCAATCCTAACCTCTGGTCAATGTCTGTATGGAGTTTACATGTTCTCCCTGTGCTTTTGTGGGGTTCCTTCCACCTCCAAAACATGAGTATGTCCACCTCAAACTCATCCAAGAATGGCGGAGCTATGGGCAGCAGCACAGATGCTAGATTCTGCCTATAATAGGAAAGAGTTGTATATACCAACCTCTTTAGTATCAACTATGATGTACAGTTTCCTCAAGAGAGGAGAACACATCACAGACTGCACACAGTGTCAGGGTTATCCACTTGATGTGAAAATTCAGCTCTAGAGGATTCAGTTGTGTTAAATAATGTCACCAACAATGGGCATGGGTATTTCCAGTAATAAGTAGGATGAGGACCTGGCCTATTCTAACGTACACCAGAAACCCATGCTAATGGTGGAAGGGGTATATATGCTGCTACTGGCCAGTGGTGCACCCAAAACCCAGCAGCCCTGGGTCAATAATTTACTGGCTGGCTGGTGTTCAGCTGCCCAGCCTTGATTACTAGGGACAGCTCTGCTGAAAGTTGGATATAAATCCGATCAACATGTCAAACATGAACAAAGAATTGGTACACTAAATGTAGGTTCACTGACAGGAACCAGCTTGGAAATGGACAACAAAGATGGTAAGGATGAGACTGAACACCCTATGTCTCCTGGAGAAAAGACAGAAGGGCAGTACAGCAAAACCTCTTGGCTTGGGATCGAGACTGTACTACTCAGGAGGAGAACAGACTAGAAATGGTACAGGAGTTGTGGCAAGGGACAAGATGCAGAAGACAGTGAGGGATGTCATCAGAATTACTGAAAGACTCATGGCAATCAGACTCTGGGGTAAGGATAGGACATCATTCGTAATATTAACCTATGCCCCACAGGGTTGTGATAGTGAGGAAAAAAGTGCACCCAGACAGCACTTGTAGGATCTACTAGATAAAGCAGGATAACAGGAATTGATGTTGATAATAGAGGACCTGGGCACACACATCAGGGCTGGCAAAACAGAGTTTAATGACTGCCTGGGTCCACATGGGTGGAGCAACAAGAATAAATGAGGAGAGGCTATTCTAGACTTCTGTCTGACAAATGGTTTGTTGTTGGTTAACATATGGTTCAGAACAGAGACAGTTATAAGATCACATACAAGAGTCACAAATGTACAAGAAAGACACACTTCCTCCTAATAAGGAAAGGACAGTAGAGCATTATCAGCTATTACATAGTCATCCCCAGTGAAACAGTTCACCTACAACATAAAATAAAAGTTAATGTATTCATCACAATGGCAGATCCATGCTGTCTGACATTTCTCCAGTTCAACACATGGGTTGTCCGATTAGACCTCGGCATGGATTCAGACTTCTCGGATCCAGGGCTCTGATGCCTCCCCTACCCATAATTCCCTCCACTCCACTTTACTACCTCAGAATATATTTGCCCCACTAAAATAATCTGTAGTAATTACATTCAATACTAAACCTAGCATACTGGTAAAAAGTAGGACTGGAAGTCAGTCAGTTAGGACTGTTCAATGAGTGTACAAGAAACCTACCCAGACACCAGAAACCCATTTGTGTCAATCTGGAAGGGGACAGGAGGGAGGGATGTTGAACCTGATTAAAATCAGACAACATGAATTTATCATTATTGTCAGTACATAACATTTGTATCCAATGTTGTCTATTTTCATCCGATTCAACACATGGGAAAGATTCCCAAGCAGTTTTACCTGGGTGGTATCAAGGAACGGCACTCTTGAGAATGGTGGAACCCAAAGAAGAATGTGATCTGGACTGTACTTTTAGTTTATAATGAGACAAAAGTGTGAACTGCTGACCAAGTTGCTGCAGCACAAATGCCATCAATAGGGAATTCACTAGTAAAGGCTGTTGACATTCTTTCTCTAACATCCTTTGTTTTTCCCTTTTTTCTTGGTAACTATTGTGAAAGCCTCCTGATTCGGAGGCAGACTGCTCATTTTTGTTAACGATGTAAAAAAAAAGTAGGGGTTGCCAAAAAACTGTCTTCGCTGGTTTCACTAGATTGGCTGGAAAGAATATCCCTTGGTGGTTCCTCTGGATCAGTAAATGAAATGTTCTCAGTCTCAGATGGATAAAATTAATCAAGCCTATCTAAATGTCTGTCCCCAAAATGTCTATTAGAATCAGTCTGATTAAACTTGTATTTTTTTCTTTTTAATTAAAAAGGCTTGCCCAAGCTGACAACTTTTTAGGTCCCTCAAAAGTTTTTTCTTTTACTTGTTGGTGATGTGAACCTCCCAACTTAACTCTAAACCAACTTACCTTTGCTCACAAAGTCATACACAACCCCAGTAACTGCCCTGCACTCTCTACCTGGTCCAACCCAACATAAACTGCAGGTCTCTTAGGTCCTCTGACAGACTTCAGCTAAACATTACCCAGTCTCAACTATCATGGTGACTCCCTCTGTTCCAATTAAATAGCCAAGGTTTGGAATGCTCTCCCTCAGCACATCCAAAAAAAAAATGCCACCATCTCCTCATTCAAAAAAAGCCTAAAAGAATATCTCATCAGCAACTGGCTCTGCCCCTATATTTCACCTGGGTAATTCCTTCCTAAATATCTACACAACTCTGTACTCTCTAGCACCTCTAACAACTAGAACTGACGTGACTATTTTTTCTACTAGAGTTCCGAATATACACTAGATCTAGTTATTTGTATAGCTGTAATATGTGATTTTATGTCACCACAACTATTAGTTTTTTCTTTAGCACCTTTGATAATTGTACTGTTGCATTTGTTAATTACTCATTCTTGACTACTTGTTTTTTAAACTAATTGTTAATCTACTGGAGCTTTTCTCCCTGGTTCTCCACTGAAAACAGGCTACTGGCCCAGACAGACACTACATGGTTAACAAATGTAATTAAATAAATAAAAGAAGACTTTCAGACAGCAGCTGCAGGACCTACTAGATAACACAGGACAACATGAATTAGTTTTAATGGGGGACTTAAATGAACATATCGGGACAGACAGAACAAGATATGAGAACTGCCTGGGTCCACATGGGTGGGCAACAGGAATAAAGGAGGATAGGCCAATCTACACTTCTGTCTGGCAACTGGCTTCACAGTAGCCAACACATGGTTCAGAAAGAGAGAGAGTTACAAGATCACATACAAGAGTGGCCAACATGCAATTCAGCTACACTTCATACTAGTAAGGAAAGCGCACTGGGGTAGAATCAATGACTGCAAAGTCATTCCCACTGAAACAGTCGGCCCACAGCATAAACTACTGGTTGCCACAATCAGCTGCAGGCAGTGGTCAGAAAAGGCTCTATTGTCAACCGAGACCAGGCTGAATACCTGAAAGTTGACTGGACAGAAAGTACAACAGTTCAAGGAATTACTCAGGGCTCTAGCACCCAAGAAGAGGAGGAAATTGGGGGAGATGAAGAATGGCAACGCCTCAAAACAGCATGTGTGAGGACTACAAAACTGATATGTGGCTGAGCCAGGTATGGAAATAAGGTACATAAGGAAAGCTTGTGTTGGAATGCAGTGTTGGAATGCAGAAGACAAGAAGTCACCAAAAGAAATGAGGCTTGCAGGAAAAAGTGGGAAACAGAACAGGCTGACCAGGGTAGGAAGGAATACTGGCAAAACAACAAAGCCAGTAAATCTTCCAAAAACGACAAAGGACTCAGTTCCCAATTAAATTTATTATTTGTCTTGTCTTAGCACCTTGGCCATTACAGCCTTCTAAGAGTACAAATTTACCAAAAAACATTCCCCTCTTTATACATCAGACAATCATTTAATTAAGTTAAATAAGCAATCAATTAAATAATTAAGCATACATTTTAAAATGTTAAAGCAAACTTCTCCAATGAACTTCTCAGTTCAAGCCTCTTGGTGTCAGTGTATCAAACTTCAATATAAATACAGTTTCCTTATAAAGTAAAACATTCTTGATTAATCTTTCATCCCCTTTCTTAAATACTTCTTCCAAAATAGTAGCTTGCAATAAATTAGCATTACCATTATGTTTTTCCTTAAAATGGGATGCAATAGGACTTTCCAATCTCCCCTTCTTAATGTCTCTGTGTTCCTGCAACCTAATTCTAAATTTCCTTTTAGTTTCCCCAATATAAAAAAGGTTGCAGGGACACTTGAGACAATAGATTACACCCACTGTTTCACGTGTAAAATAACTATGTGGTTTAAACATTTTTCCATTAATCCTAGGAAAGCTTAGTTTAATAAGGGAACATACACTACAATTATTACATGGTATAGTGCCATAAGATAATAATGAAACAGAGGGGCTAACTACTGGAGCAATATAATAAGCTTTAACAAGTCTGTCCCCCAAATTCTGTCCTCTCTTAAAAGCCACACATAGTGAATAAGAAACAATTCTATGTAGCAATTCATCTCTATGTAAAAATTTCCAATAGTGCTTCATTAATTCCCAAATCTTAATACTTAAAGTATTAGACGTTGTTACAAAAAATATTTTATCTTTTTTAACTTTAACTTTTTTAAGTTAACACTATTAAATCTATTTCTACTATTAATCTCATGTTCATTCAAATTATAATGTGTTAATTTATCAATGGACTCAAATTAAATTCTCATTATATCTCCATAAAAACATAGATAATGTTCGATTAATTTGTTTCTGTAAATCCAGTTTATTATTACAAAGCCTAGACAATCTAATCATCTCCCCATAGGGCAAAGATTGTATAGTATGAATCGGATGGCAACTAGTGCCAAACAAATATTGGCTGCCATCCTCAAACTTTCAATGAACTATAGTTGCAATGGAGCCATCCTTCATTCCAGATAGATGAATGTCCAAAAAATTAACCTCTGTACCACAATGTATACCATCAAATTTAATATTATATACATTATCATTTATTTCCGAAAAAAATATTGATACCTCATTTAATCCCCCATCACAAAGAAAGATCAAATCATCAATACATCTAAAATAAAATAAAACATGTTGTTGCACAAATGCATTCCTATATATATAATCCAACTCAAATTTAGCCATAAAGAGATTTGCATACATGGAGGAAAATGGTGCCCCCATAGCTGTACCTCTTAACTGATGATAAATAGCTTCATCAAAACTAAAATAATTATGAAGCAAACAAAATAAGTTAAATCAATAATATAATGAGAAGTCGGACTATCATCTAAAAAATATTGCAAGGCTTGAACTCGATCAATGTGTCTAATATTGATATATAGACTGCTTACATCCATAGTAATCAAAAACATGTTCTGAGTCCAAAATATATTAAATATTTTATCAATAAAATCAAATGAGTCCTTAATATAAGAATCAATTATTTCAACATAAGGTAACAGATGACCATGTATCACAATTCCTATATTGTGCAAAAAATAATTTACAGCAGAAACAATGGGGCATCCAGGGGGGGTTAACAAAATCTGTGTGTAACTTGGGAAGACAATAAAAAGTAGCTAAATTACAATTGTCAGAATTAAATTTAGTATCCAAATCCTTTTTGGAAAAATATCCCAAGCGTACTCCCTTTTCAATCAATGCTGAAAAATCTTTTATAACATTCAAATATTCAGAAATTTCACATATTTCATAAGTAGAATCATCACTTAAATGTTGCATACACATATTATAACATTATATGTAATGAAGCACCACTATTTTATTGCCTTTATCAGAAGGCTTAATAATTAAATCATTTCTATCTGCAAGATTGTTAAGAGCAAGCCATTCATTTTTAGTCATATTATATTGCCAAGAACTATGACTATGTTCTTCAACAAGTTCCTGTATAGAAAAATTAAGCATTTCTGAAAAATGTATAACAGTATTGTTAGCATAGGGGGGTATAAATTTGCTTCGAAAATCAATGCCACTAGTATCCAATAAAGAATAGGCATTTGGAGAAGTGCTAACACTGAAATCATCAGATAAACAAGAAAATAAACTGTCACCTTCACTATCAGTTTCAAAACTATGTTCAAAATCATTATTTTTTTAACTGCTTGTCCCCTTGTGCATCAAAAAAACATTTTAGATGTAATTTCCTAACTAATTAGAAAACCTCCTGTTTAATTAAATATAACCTAGGTACAACAGTAGATACACACTTCAAACCAAGATGGAGAACAGAAACCTGTTCATCCGTTAAAGTACATCCAGATAAATTTACATCTGAAACATCTAGAAAATTAGAATCAATATTATCATTCAAAGAGGAAGAAGCCAAGGAAGGACAATCAGTTCCATCTACCTCGTTTGTAAGTCTGTTTAAATTGTCCTTCACTTCTTGTAGAATTGAAACCAATTCCTTTCTTCTTGTTTTCCCTTTTGGCGCCTTCTTCATTGTGGCGAAAACGCTGTTGGTGGGACTCAGGTTCTTGTGCTGCAGGCTGTGGGGGTAAATCACGTACATCACCCTCTGAATCTGTAGTATAACCTACCCCATCCAAGGACGCAAAAAATACAGATAATTGTTTTTTATTATTACCTGTTTTCCCATATTGTCCTGAACGAATGTTCTGCTTGTTTCTCCACAGGAAGGCACGCCCATTTCCGTAATCGCGTATATCGCATTTGATCTTATGTAATTTAAGGTGGACTTGCTCATTTTCAAACTTATTCAATTTTTCTTTCAAATTCTTAAAGATATCATTCACTTTAGAATCGCCCACTTGATTCAACAGTTGTGTGTGCATCATATTTAAATCATTTTTTAATTTAGAATGAAGTAATTGTTCCCTTTCCACCAAAATGTTTACCCACGCCATAGCACAAGTATGTGCTGCAGCTAACCAGCGGTCCTTAAATGCTACGTCGGTAGTACCTGCTAAATCAAATGGAGTGGCTGGACTTTTAAAATCTCTCGGACATCAGGGGGCGATGTTCAGTTCCATATACCTTACTAGACCCAGGAGATTGAAATGACAGCGTGTTTCACGAAAAATTAATTTTTCAAAGTTGTCAATATTGTCCTGTATATCTTGTGGAAAGGAAACATTCAAATTCTCGCCAATGCCCCCAAATTGATTACTATGTCTCTGTTTTCTATCTTCCATAAACTTCAATGCGAAATTAAGAGATGTAGACTCACCATTATTCAAAAGCTGAGCAGTTCTAGAGACACCAGCCATTCCGGTAATGTGAATGGGAGCGGGTAAACACATTAGAAACAGGTGGAACGTTTAATACGGCATGTGAAGCAGGAACTGAAGAACCATGGACTACAAAATTGTTCATGGTTTTCTGTAGCACCATACCCAAAGCACCTAGAGTTCCTTAAGCACCTGGAACCAGTGGGGTGGCAGTCAAACTCTCACGAAACACCCTGGGAATGTTGAGTAAGGAATCCGAATCCATGGAAAACCCAAAATGTAAATCTCTTTATGGCTAAATTTGAGTTGGATTATATATATAGGAATGCATTTGTACAACAACATGTTTTATTTTATTTTAGATATATTGATGATTTGATCTTTCTTTGTGATGGGGGATTAAATGAGGTATCAATATTTTTTTCGGAAATAAATGATAACGTATATAATATTAAACTGGATGGTTTACAATGTGGTACAGAGGTTAATTTTTTGGACATTCGTCTATCTGGAATGAAGGATGGCTCCATTCCAACTACAGTTCATCGGAAGTTTGAGGATGGCAGCCAATATTTGTTTGGCACTATAGTTGCCATCCGATTCATACTATACAATCTTTGCCCTATGGGGAGATGATTGGATTGTCTAGGCTTTATAATAATAAACTGGATTTACAGAAACAAATTAATCAATTATCTATGTTTTTACGGAGAGGATATAATGAGAATTTAATTTATGAGTCCATTGATAAATTAATACAGTATAATTTGAATGAACATGAGATTAATAGTAGAAATAGATTTAATAGTGTTAATATTAATTCTATGGTTAAAAAAGTTAAAAAAGATAAAATATTTTTTGTAACAACGTATAATTTAAGTATTAAGATTTGGGAATTAATGAAGCACTATTGGAAATTATTACATAGAGATGAATTGCTACATAGAATTGTTTCTGATTCACTATATGTGGCTTATAAGAGAGGACAGAATTTGGGGGACAAACTTGTTAAAGCTTATTATATTGCTCCAGTAGTTAGCCCCTCTATTTCAATATCTTATGGCACTATACCATGTAATAATTGTAGTGTATGTTCTCTTATTAAACTAAGCTTTCCTAGGATTAATGGAAAAATGTTTAAACCACATAGTTATTTTACATGTGATACAGTGGATGTAATCTATTGTCTCAAGTGTACCTGCAACCTTTTTTACATTGGGGAAACTAAAAGGAAATTTAGAATTAGGTTGCAGGAACACAATACAGACATTAAGAAGGGGAGATTGGAAAGTCCTATTGCATTTTAAGGAAAAACATAATGGTGATGCTAATTTATTCCAAACTACTATTTTGGAAGAAGTATTTATTAAGAAAGGGGATGAAAGATTAATCAAGAATGTTTTACTTTATAAGGAAACTGTATTTATATTGAGGTTTGATACACTGACACCAAGAGGCTTGAACAGAAAAGTTAACTGGAGAAGTTTGCTTTAACATTTTAAAATGTATGCTTAATTATTTAATTGATTGTTTATTTAACTTAATTAAATGATTGTCTGATGTATAAAGAGGGGAATGTTTTTTGGTAAATTTGTACTCTTAGAAGGCTGTAATGGCCGAGGCGCTAAGACAAGACAAATAATAAATTTTATTGGGAACTGAATCCTTTGTCGTTTTAGGAAGGAATACTGGTTGGTTAACAAAGAAGCTAAGAAAGGAGTTGCAATAGCAAAGAAGAGGACATGACAGGCACTCTACCAGCTTCTGGAAAGTGACTCAGTAGGTGGCAGAAAGAAACTACACTAGGTTGCAGGGCAAAGACAGAAAGATAAAGATGATAGAAACCATTTATAACAGAAGCAGCAACAACCTACTCACCATTCCACAGACATCAAAGGCAGATGGGAGTACAGAAGCTGTACTGCCCCAGAAACAGCCTATGATGAGAGAAAAAGAGAAGCCCACCCTAGAAGAAGAAAGAATAGCACTATGGAAAATAAAGTCAGGGAAAGCAGCAGGCTCAGAAGAGGTCACAGCAGATATGATAAACATACTGGGTGAACTATGGGAGAAATGGCTCCTGAGGGTATTCATAGCAGTGTGGAGAGAAAAGCATATTCCAGATGACTAGAGAATAAGCATACTAGTACCAGTGTACAAGAACAAAGGGGACATCCACAACTGTAGGCAGTACAGAGACATCAAACTCCAGACACACAGCATGAAAGTTCTGGAAAGGGTGACTGATAAATGGATACGCGGAGTAGTAGAAAGTAAAGTACAGTTGTGTACACTTACCATAAACGTAGACGTTCAAGTGTATTCACTGTTGCAGTCATTACATTTGGGTAATCTGCTGGCAGGTTGCCCTCAGTTGGCCTGAATAACAAAGTCTTGGGTCCTGCATCAGTTGTCGTCTCCTCTTCCATGACGTCAGCTCATCAGGGGTATAAAACATGCAGCCAACGCCATTTTAATCAGTTTTTCTTGCCCCAGATGTCAGATGCCCCCAAATGGGGAGTAAAAATATATAAATAAACCGTAAATATATAAATGCACCTTAGAAACATAAAATTTACCTTCAACTAAAAGCAAATACACCACAAAGGCTTTTGAGTATAGTGAAGGAAAGAAAAGGTATAGAATGGGGGATGGCGGGTGGGTAACCCGGACTGCAACAGTGAATACACTCGAACATCTACATTTATGGTAAGTGTACACAACTGTACTATGTTCTTCGTGTTTCACTGTTTCAGTCATTACATTTGGGTAGAATCCCAAAGCTATGGATGGGAGGATGGAACTAAAAAGCATTAGGAGCAGCTATAAGGCCCTGCAGGACTGCAGTGGCAAAGCCTGCCCTAGATTTAGAGAAGAGAGGTAAATGATAATGCTTTGTGAACGTATGAACAGAGCTCCAAGTAGCAGCTTCTGGAATGTCTTTGGTTGGGACCCCACTGAGAAAAGCTGTTGAAGTAGAAGCAGCTCTGGTGGAATGGGATCTGATCCCCTTGGGCATAGGTTTAACATGATGCAAGTAGCAGAAACAAATGCAGTGGCTTATCCATTTAGAAATAGTCTGCTTTGATATAGCCTTCCCCTCTGATCCTGCAGCAAATACTACCAGTAGTTGCTCAGACTTTCTTAGAGATCTTGTCCTGTTTAAGTACAATCTTAGTTGTCTGTGCACATCCAATGAATGCAGAATCCGTTCCACCTTGTTCTGCAGATTTGGGAAAAAAGCTGGTAGGTGAATGGTCTGGTGAAGAGCCACACTGGATACCACCTTAGGCATAAAGGAAGGGTTGGTCCTGAGGGCCACCCTGCCCGGGTAAAATATAATGAAAGGCTCCACTGCCATAAGAGCCTGTAGTTCCGAAACCCTTCTAGCTGAAGTGACTGCCAAAAGAAAGGCCGTCTTCCAAAATAGTAATTTTATATCTGCAGTAGCTGCTGGTTCAAAAGGAGGCAGGGTGAGTTTTTCCAGCACAAAATTGAGGTCCCATGCAGGAGTTGGTGCTCTCCTGGGAGACCTTAAATTTTTGGCCCCTCTGAGATACTGTTTTAGCAGTGGATGAGAAAAGAGGGGAGGCTCTGTGTTGTAATGAGCCGAGATGGCAGAGGCATAGATTTTTATTGAAGAAAAGGATAGGCCCTTGTCAAGCATCTCAGTTAAGTATTGTAAAATCTGAGGAATATTGGGCCTTGCTGTGTCTATTCCTTGTGCTTCGTTCCAAGCACAGAATCTCTTCGTTATCAGCATAAGATTTTCTAGTACTAGGCCTTCTGGCTTCCAAAATGACATCCATCACAGGTTTACTGAGAGATATGGTTTGAATAATTAGTTGATTAGCCATGCTGCAAGATTCAGAGTTTGGAGCTGAGTGTGCAGAATTTGATAATTCTGCTGAGACAGTAGATGAGGTGTTTGAGGCAAGTACCACAGCGGAAGGTGTGACATATTCCTTAGAAGCATGTACCAGTGTTGGTGAGGCCAGTCCAGATCAATTAGAATAATTTTTGTTTTTTCCTGTCTGAATTTTAGCAAGACCTTGGAGAGTAGAGGCAGAAGAGGAAAGGCACAGACTGATAGGTTTTTCCAGCTGAAGGATAGAGCATCCACTTTCCATGCTTTTTTTGTGATGAGTTCTTGTGCAGAATTTGTCCAACTGATAGATTTGGGGAGAGGCAAATAGATCTATGTCTGGGCTACCCCATTTCTGTGTTAACATGCTGAAGATTTGTGGATCCAGTTTCCATTCGAACGGGTCCATAAGATTTCTGCTTAGGTCGTCTGCCAGAGTATTTTGCTTTCCTGGCAGGAATTGAGCTTGAAGATGTATTTGGTAAGTCAGGGCGGTCTTCCACAAGGCCATGGCTAGTCTGCAAAGGGGGTAGAAATGGGTACCCCCCTGCTTGTTTATGTACCACATAACTATGGTGTTTATCCGTCTTTATCAGTGGTTGTCCTGGATGAAGTAAGTCCTTGAAGGCTGTCAGAGCATTCTGAACAGCTAGCATTTCTTTCTGGTTGATATGCAGATGCATTTGGTTTGGGCTCCATTTGCCCTGAATGCATCTCCCTGCCAGGTGGGCTCCCCAAGCATAGTCTGATGTGTTTGTAGTTAGGGTTTGGATGGCAGGGGGTAGAGTTAATGACAGTCCCTTGTTTTGGTGACATGCCTTTGCCCACCAAAGAAACTCCTGTTGTAGGCAGGGAATGAGAGGAATCATTGTTTCCAAGCTGTGACAATGTTGACTCCATAAACTTTTTAGGTACCATTGAAGTTTCCTCATATGCAGTTGCGCATATGGAATTAGTAGAATGCAGGATGCCATGAACTCCAAAGCCTGCAGAATTTGTCTTGCAGATAACTGGGTTTTTGTTGCCATTTGATTGAAATATGTTGTCAATTATATTTGTTTGTCTGGCGTGAGGTAAGCCATCTGGGCAATTGTATTCAAGCTTGCTCCCAGGAATGTAATTATTTGAGAGGGTACCAGTTGTGATTTCTTTTCATTTATGGTATACCCTAGGCATGCTAGAAGCCTTTTTACAAATGCCAGATGTTGATGAAGATTGTCCTTGTCCTCTACCTGAATGAGACAATCGTCCAGACAAGGATAAATTTGAATGTTTCTTTGTCTGCAGAATGCAATTACTGGTGCCAGACACTTTGTAAAGACCCTGGGCGCAGTAGATAAGCCAAAGGACAGTGCAGAGAATTGGTAATGCAAAAAACCTGCTTTGAAGTGGAGGTATCTTCTGCAAGATTCCCTTATTGGGATATGCAGGTATGCCTCTTTTAAGTCTAGAGTTACTAACCAAGCATTCTTGCCTAGCATAGGCAGTAGGTGTTGTAAAGTCAACATTTTGAATTTTGGAATGTCCAGGAACATGTTCAGAATCGATAAGTCCAGTACTGGATGCCATGAATTGTCTTTTCTGGGTACCAGGAACAGTCTTGAATAACATCCTTATCCTTTTTCCTTTTCTAGTACTGGTTGAATGGCCCCCATATCCATGAGGGACATGACTTGTTTCTGGGCCTCTGCCCACTGGTTTTGTGGCAGATCCAGCCATCCGTTCGGAATTGGCAAAGTATGGAAATGAAATCTGTACCTCTGGGATACTATGTTTAATACCCACTTGTCCTGGGTTATTAACTGCCAATTCTGAGCATGAAGTGCTAGTTTTCCCCCCAAGGGGGCTGCCAAAAGATAAGTGCTTGGAGATGGTAGAGGAAAGTAATTGAGACTGCTTACTTTAGCATTGTGCTTTGTTACCTCCAGATTTGGAGGTGGAGGCACCCCATTGCTTTGACCTGTAAGATCCCTGAGATTGATATCTGGAGCCTTTTGAGCGCCTGAGTTTGCCCTGAGAGGCTCTGTTGGACACAAAAAAGGACCAGTTTTTAGTAGGCCAGTGCCTACTGAACCTGGGTGGCTGCACTTGCAAGACATTTTTTACAGTTTGCATAGATTTAGCTTCGTCTTCCATTTTCTTTAAAACTTCTTCTGCCTTATTACCAAACAGAGTATCATGCTGCAAAGGGGCATCCAACAATTTTGCTTTAACATGATCAGGCAGATTTTGCTCCTTGAGCCAGGCATACCTTCTTATCACAGATACAGTAACAGCGGCCCTACAAGGGACCTCCAAGGAATCAAAACCACATTGCAAAGTATGCTTTCCAACCTGTTCTGCTGAATGCAATAAATCCTGTAACTCTATTTTCCACACAACCAGAAATCAACATCATTTTTTGTTTCAGTAAGCCCATAACATGATGTTGATATTTAAGCACATGAAACTGGCAGTTTAAAGCCCTGATTGCCAAGGTTGCAGACGTATAAACCTTCTTACCCCATCTATCCAGTGCCCTGGAATCTCTATCAGAAGGGGTAGGATTTTTGGCTGTAGAAGCCTTTACACACTTGGGACCCTGAGAAATAGTGTCAGGATCAGCAGCAGGATTTTTGAAAAGAAATTTGTGGGAGTCAGGAACCCTGTAATATCTGTCTGGCTTACTAGGAGCTGGAGGCAGGGAATCAGGGGCCATGCTTGATTCCGAGAACACATCATCAACAATGTTTAAAACCGGAGGTATTGCCAAAGGCCTATGCTGAGGAAAAAGAAGGAAATCCCTAAGCCTCTTTTTTGATTCAGCGAAGTCCTGACTCTCCCAGTGAAAATGTTCCCTTAAAATATGCAAAGTCTCTCCAAAATAGTAATCCTCAGGAGGAGATGCAGATGGGATGGATTCCTCTGCATCAGAATCCTCATAAGGTGGAACTGAAAATTCCTGAACAGAAGAAATGGAAACCTGATCTGAAAATTCATAATCAATACCTTACCTAGGCCTCTTAGCAGGGGGGGGGGGGGTTGGGAACCCCTGATCAAGGTAATTAAATCCTCAGCCATTTTGATCATTTGTTTTTTAGGCATAGGGGCCAGAGCATGTGGCTCATGCATCGTTTTTGTTTTTAGACATAGAAGTTGTTTTTGACCTCGTTTTTGTTGATGGCATCGGTTTAATATAAAAATGTTGAGAACAAACTCAAAAAAAACAGAAGTAGCAAAACAAACTAAAATAAAAATGCTGGCAGGCAGAGTCTTCACAGGCAAAAATCACTCAGGTGATGATAAACCAAAGGTGTGTTTAATGACAAAAATCCACAAGAAAAACAAATAAAACGTGAGCGCTTTCATGAAACAAGTGTTAACTTCATCAGACATCTGGGACAGACAAAGAAATAAGGACATAAGAGTAGAAGCCAAAGTAGCTCCAATTGCAGAAAAGATCAAATAGAACAGATTATGATGGCTTGGACACGTGCAGAAAATAAATCAATCTGGTGAAGATGATTAGGGACTGAAAGGAAAAAGGTAAGAGGAAACGTGGATGTCCAGCAAAGAGATGGATGGTTTGTGTGAGAGAAGATCCACGACAGTCAGGCACAAGTGTCAAAGAAGGCAGGAGTGTGGCACTGAATTGAGAGAGATGGCATCAGTTATTACGATACCCTGAAATGTAAAAATGGGAAAAAAAAGGGGCTGATGATGATGATTTACTGATTTAAATTTGTCTCAGATGCCACTTTACGAAGGAAGGCTGTGTTACTTTGCAAAGAAATTCTATCTTTATGAAACACTAGATAGGGAGGTTTGCAGAAAAGAGCTAGTAGCTCTGAAAATCCTCTGGGTGATGACTTCAAAGGGAGTTTGAATTAATGCCTGTAGCATTATAATAATATCACAAAGAGGTACTGGATCTCCGATAGGTGGTCACAGAAGAAAAGTCCCTTTCAAAAATGGTTTCAAGAATCTACTGACATTATGCCCTATGTGGAAGTTTGAAATTGCAGCTATGTGTACCTTGATAGTAGAATAACTACAGCCACTGAAGAGGATTTCAGACAAGAATTCTAGTATGGAAGGAATGGGAGCAGAAAAGGGTTCTAAACCTTTAGACATAGCTGAAATGAAAATCTTTTCCATTTGCTATGGTAGATCTTTAGTGCATTGTTTTTGAGAGGCTGATATTATTTGAGCAATTGAAGTTGAGACCCTGGCATCTCCGGCTAAGATTAGAACTGGAGGAATCAAGCAGTTATCTTCAAAAATCTCTGGTCTGGAGGAAGCAATCCAGATGGTACCGATCTAACATCCAGGGTGGATGTACTAGTAGAGGCCAGAAGAGGAAAAAACACACTTCTCAGGGCCAGAAGAGGGCAATTAGGATCACTCTTGCCTTGTACATTCTTGTTTTCTGGATAAATTTTTTCATTAATGACAATGGGGGAAAGGCATACAGGAGACCTGGGGGCCAACTGTGGACCAAAGCATCCCTTGGTAACTGTCCCTGTGGAGGGAACTGGGGCAAAGCAACTGCACTTGTTTAGGTAGGAAGCGAAGAGATCGCAGCAAGGTTGCCCCAGTGATGGAAATCATAATTGTCACTAAGACTGAGGGACCTCTTATGAGGCATTAATATAATTCTGCCCAATGTCTTCCACTAGTACATTGGGAGTGTCTGGTATATGTGTTGGTATATGCGTTGCTATCAGAAAGGGATGAGAAGACATTACCCACTGCCGCATTCTCAGTCATTTGACATAGGGAATCACTATTGATTCAGAGCCCTTTAGGTCTCACCACTGCTCCCACGGTACTTATCAAGAAAACAGCAGTGATGGCAGGACATCCTCGCCTGCTAGGGATCCAAGTTCCAGTGCACCAGAACAACCAATATGTCTAACTCTACAGAAATCACACCTTTGAGGAGGTCATCCTGGAATGCCTGCAACGATAGAATGACTACCCTTCATTTCCAAGATACCGATGAGCAGACTGACCTATGTAATGTGACCAATTACCTTGGACCACTATCTCTTCGAAATGCACCTCCAACCTAGGAGGCAGGCATCCATGTTTTCTAAAACCACTGGTGGATCCATTTGGAACGGATGCCCTTCAGTCATTGGAGATTTTATCCACTAGAATATGTGTTGTCTGCAAACTTGAGTGATGCAAATTCTCATATACAATGGATGAACATTTTGAGACCATTGCACAGCTAGGGTCCATTGAAGGACTCTCATGTTACATAGTGGAAACAGCATTATACAATGGTTAACAAGTAAGTAAATAAAAAGTCTTGCATTTTAACCAAAGTTCTGACTTATGACTGAAATGACAAAGAAATGAGAAAACTTAGAACTGCTTTGCTGAACACTGCATACACATGAAACAGCATCGGGGGTGGAGGGGAACAGAAAGGGGCATTGCAACTCTCATCATTAGCTTGTCTTCATTAATTCTGATACGTGGGCATTCTATACACTGAAAAAGGTAATGGTTTGTCATCAGTCCTGTTGAAAACATCTTTACAGCAGTGCACTCTTTTGCTATGCTAATTTCACAGTAATACTTTAATGCCTGAATCATCTTAAAAATGTAACTAAACATGATGCTGCATCATAAAATATTTTCAGGTCACTTACGTCAAATTCTTTAATAAGTGCAGGGTCAGCTTGATGGTGCAAAGATAAAAGTTCTTCAGTAATAAGCTGAAGATTAGAAATGGAACTATCAGCCAGCATCACTAAAACTTCATAAGCTGCCAGTCGGCTGCTAGCTGTGCTGCATCTGTAATAAACAAAAAAAAAAAAAAAAATTACACACGTGTCACAATCATCAAAAACAATGATTTAATGCAACTGTTTGCATCAGTTTACTGTCTAAAAACAAAATGTTTAATGTGTTGAACTGACATTTACATTAAAAACAAACTACAACCACTATAGAGAGTTAAAAAAAATACAACATACATATATTCTCTCTCAAAATAAAAACAATGAAGCTACCTGCTGCAAAAAAAGATCTGAGGTTAGCACCATCACCTTTTCTTTTTTTGGTTCTTCATGCTTCCGGGTGGTTTCATTTTTATTTGCTCTATAAATAACAGAAAGGTTCCTTTAATATAATTTGATTTATTAAGGAATCCTTCATAGGTGTGTACTAGGCTAATGGCCCTGGAGCCTTTACAAGCCTAGCCCATAGGATTACCCTGGCATCGTGCCACCCGACCTTAGTTCCCAGTGCCTCTGTTGAGTAGAGCCACTGGAGTGATCCCCGGGGTGAATTTTCTATTTCCCATCCACTCATCAAGATTGCTCTTGAAGAGGGCCATTGAGGTGCTCTGCTTGACATGTATGGGAAGTCTATTCCAGAGCATGGACAGTCTCCGGGTTATGAACCTGTCCCTCCAGCATGTTCCGTTGATTGTGGCAATGAGGATGAGGTCTCTGGAGTATGTGGTGCGGAGAGATTGGGATTTCTTTAGATGCAGCATTTCTAACAGAGCTGGGTCAAACATGGCTTTGTAAGTCAAGCAGAGAATGCCTCAAGTAAAAGTTTGTATACACATTTACAGCTCCAGAACCAGAGAATAGTTGGAGTTTTTTTGAGTCTGTCCATATAGGACACGTGTTTAAGGCCTAGGATCCTCTTTGTGAGGTACTTTTGTGGTCTCTCCCGTTGTTGCAGGGGGTTCCTATTACATTATCAAACTTCCAGAAGGTCTACCACCAGATGTTCGAACTTGGAAGATCGAAATGTGATAACATCGAAACATCAGAACAGCAAATTTTTTCCCAGGGAAAAAAATTTGCTGTTCTGAAAAACATACAACACAAGCACACCAAAAACCTTATAAACCTACACTAAACCTTACATACACAACTATCTACGTGCTAACCTTAACCCAAACCCTAAAGTCAGTCACTATGGCACACTTACTTTACCCGCACCCTAACCCTAAAGTCAGTCACTATTGCACACTTACCTTACCCGCACCCTAATACTAAAGTCTGCCACTATCGCACACTTACCTTAACCCGTTCAGTAACTTTCACACCACAGTGGAGGAAATGTCGAAGCCACAGAAACGACCAACCAAATTCGTTACCTTCAACATTTTCAACTTTCGAACTTCCAAGTTTGAACTTCTGGTGTTCGACCTTCTGGAAGTTTGATTAGGTAACAGGAACCCTGTTGCAGGTGTCTAGTGAGGAACATGCCAAATGGGGCATTGTACTCTATGACTGGCCTAATGAGGGAAGAGTAGAGGGAGACAATGACCTTTTTTCTTGGATGCAAAAAGTACAGTTTTGTACCTACCATAAATGTAGATGTTCGAAGATCCACATTGCTGCAGTCCTAACACTTGGGTAGTCCGCTGTCCCAGTCGGCCCGAATACCAAAGTATAAGGCTGACGTCGGTCAAGGCGCATTTGTCTGACATCAGGACGTCAGGGTACAAATGCGCATGACCGACGTCATATCCTCAGTCTTTTCTTGCCCCAGATGTCAGAAGACCCTAAAAAGATAAGGCCAAAACCAAAAAACACCAAACACTCCTGTACCTAATATATATACAATATATACAAATTTACAAAATAGAACCCCACCCACACAACCACCCCTAAACACAGAGGGGAAGGAGGGAGGAAATTGGACTGCAGCAATGTGGATCTTCGAACATCTACATTTATGGTAGGTACAAAACTGTACTATGTTCTTCATCCCACATTGCTGCAGTCCTAACACTTGGGTAGAATCCCAAAGCAGAGGTAAGGAGGATGGCTAAACTATAATGAAGCAGGAGCTGCCAAAATGCCCTGCAACACAGCAGTGGCAAAACCAGCCCTGGATTTAGAATAGAGAGGAAGGTGGTAATGCTTGGAGAAAGTATGCACCGAACTCCAAGTAGCTGCCTCCAAAATATCCTCAGTTGCCACCCCTTAGAAATGCTGTTGAAGTGGCAGTAGCCCTAGTGGAATGAGGCCTAATCCCAGCTGGAATCTCCTTGCCATGATGGGAATAACAGAATGCAATGCAAAACCCAATCCACTTAGATATAGTTTGTTTTGACACAGGCTTGTCCTGAGAACTCAAAGCAAAAGAAACAAACAACTGCTGAGACTGCCTAAAATCCCTAGTCCTGCTTAAATAATAACGCAACTGCCTGTGTACATCTAAAGTGTGCAAAATCTTTTCCTCCCTATTTTGGGGATCTGCATAAAAAGTAGGCAAATGAATAGTTTGGTTTAAAGCCACACTAGAAACCACCTTAGGCATAAAGGAAGGATTAGTACGTAATGATACCCTATCCTTATGGAAAATCAAAAAAGGCTCAACCGCCATAAGGGCCTGCAATTCAGAAACCCTTCTTGCAGAAGTAATGGCCAACAAAAAAGCAGTCTTCCATGACAAGAATTTCAATTCAGCAGTAGCCGCAGGCTCAAAAGGTTGTAGAGTAAGTTTCTCCAACACAAAATTGAGATCCCAAGCAGGAGTAGGAGCTCTACGTGGGGGTCTTATATTCTTTGCCCCTCTAAGAAATTGCTTGAACAAAGGATGAGAAAACAATGGTGGGTCACAATCATAGTGAGCTGAAATTGCTGCAGCATGAATCTTAATGGAAGAGAAAGACAAACCTTTGTCCAATAACTCAGTAAGATATTGAAGAGCCACACTCAAATTAGGCTCAGAAACATCCAAATCCTTTGTTGCACTCCAAAATAAAAATCTCTTCCATTTTTCTGCATACACTTTACGTGTACTAGGTCTTCTGGCTTCCATAATCACATTCAAAACTTGTTGAGGAAGTTGAGACCTGCTGTGGTTCAAAACAGAATATGCCAGGCTGTTAGATGAAGAGAGTGAAGCTTGACATTGAGTAGATGACCGTCCCTCTGAGACAAAAGGTGTGGAATCAAAGGTAAAGGCCATGGAGGCTTCCTTACCAGATTCCTCAGTAATGGGTACCAGTGTTGCCGAGGCCAATCTGGAGCTATCAAAATCATCCTTGGCTTGTCTTGTCTGACCTTTAGGAGTACCTTTGGGAGGAGAGGCAGAGGTGGAAAGGCATACACATGAAGATTTTCCCAACTGAACGAAAGAGCATCCACTTTCCAAGCTGTGTGATGAAACCTTTTCGTGCAAAACTTCGGCAGCTGGTGGTTTAGTGGAGAAGCGAACAGATCTATGTCTGGAGTTCCCCATGACACTGTCAATTTTCGAAATACATGAAGATCCAGTTTCCACTCGTGGGGATCCATGATTTGCCTGCTTAACACATCTGCTAAGGAGTTCTGTGCTCCTGGCAGAAACCTTGCCTGAAGATTTAACTGCAAGCTGAGCGCAGTCTCCCACAAAATCATTGCTTGCCTGCATAGAGGATAAGAATGTGTTCCCCCTTGCTTGTTGATGTACCACATGACAGTTGTGTTGTCTGTTAGAATCAACACCTGCCCTGGAAGAAGTAACTCCTTGAAAGCCATTAATGCAAACTGGACTGCTAACATCTCCTTCATGTTGATATGTAGATGCTGTAGTCTGGCAGGCCACTTGTCTTGTATCCACTTTCCATTCAGATGAGCTCCCCAAGCTATGTTTGAGGCATCTGTCGTTAGAATCTGACTCGCCTCTGGCCGGGTCACAGAGAGTCCCTTGTTTAGGTGACATTCCTGAGCCCACCACAAAAATTCCTTTTGAATGCAAGGTATTATTGGAATGACAGTGTCCAAATCCTGGCAGTGCTGTGTCCATACATTTTTTAGATACCATTGCAGCTTCCTCATATGCAGTTTGGCATTGGGAAGCACCAGAATACAAGATGCCATGAACCCTAAGGCTTGAAGGACTGTCCTTGCAGTCAGCCCGGACTGAAGAGATAGTTGATGAAAGTAAAGGGAAAGATTCTTTTGTTTGTCCGGGGTTAAAAAGGCCATCTGGGCTGCTGTATTCAGTCTCACACCCAGAAAGCACATGTCTTGAGAGGGTACTAGACTGGACTTTATTTCGTTCACAGAATACCCCAGGCATCTTAGCACTGCTATCACATATTCCAGATGCTGAAGAAGCTCGTCCCTTTCTTGAGCCAGAATCAGACAGTCGTCCAAGTAAGGATAGATTTGTATTCCTTTTAGCCTGAAGAAAGCTATGACTGGAGCCAGAACTTTTGTGAATACTCTGGGTGCAGTAGATAAGCCAAAGGGCAATGCAGAGAACTGATAATGGGAATTCCCAGCTCGCAAACGCACGTACTTCCTGCAACTGAGTCTGATAGGCACATGAAGGTAAGCCTCCTTGAGATCTAAAGTTACCATCCAGTGATCTTTGCCCAGCAGAGGTAAAAGCTGTTGTAACGTTAACATTTTGAACTTGGGAATGTCCAGATAAGTGTTGAGGATAGACAAATCCAAAATTGGTCTCCACGTGTTCCCCTTTTTGGTACTAGGAACAGGCGAGAATAAAATCCTAGGCCCCTTTCTGGCACAGGAACCGGCTGAATGGCCCCTATCTGGAGTAACAGAGAAATTTGCTTGTGAGCCTCTTTTCTTTGTATAGGAGGAATGTCTGGCATGCCTTTGAAAGGAGGCAAGGTATGGAAATAAAACCTGTAACCGTGGTGAACGATATCCAATACCCATCTGTCTTGGGTAATAACACTCCAATTTTCTTTGAAAAGTGCCAGCCTTCCTCCCAAAGGTGCTGCCAGACGAGAAGGCTCTGGCAGCTGAAAAGGCAAGTCATTGGGTCTGCTTACGAAAGGACTGACCCCTGCCCTCACCAGAAGACTGGGCAGGCGAACTGCCTGTTCTAGGCCTAAAAGAACCTTGAGCTCTGCCCCTACCACATCTAGATCTACCCCTAGACTGAGAATCATAAGAAGGATAAGTCCACCCCTTAGTAGGCCAATTTCTACTAAACTTTGGAGGCTGAACCTGCAAAAATCTTTAACAGTCTGCATAGACTTAGCCTTGTCCTCCATTTTCTTTAAAACTGCTTCCACAGGCACCAAATAACACATCAGATTGTAAAGGAGCATCTAAAATCCTTGTCTTTACATGTTCAGCTAAATTCTGATCCCTCAGCCAGGCGTGCCTGCGAAGAACAGAACCAGTGGCTGCCACCCTCGAAGAGGCCTGTACAGCATCAAAACCACATTGCAAGGAATGCTTACCCACCTGTTCAGAAACATGAACTAAATCCTGCAACTCTTTACACTCAATACCTTCCGCCAGAGCATCTACCTTAGACTTCAATTGTGAAAGGAGATAATTTTGGTATTTCAACATGTGAAACTGGCAATTCAAAGCCCTCATGGCTAAAGTGGAAGAATTATACACCTTCTTTCCCCATCTATCCAAAGCCCTTGCCTCTTTATCAGAAGGAACAGGATTTTTAACAACAGAAGCCTTAACACCTTTAGGGCCCTGAGAAACAGTTTCTGGGTCTGCCCTAGGGCTCTTAAAAAGATACTTATGAGCTTCAGGCACCCTATAATACCTATCCGGTTTAACTGGGGCAGGAGGCAAAGAATCAGGGTTCAGGGAAGCCTCTGCAAAACATCCTCTACCACATCCAGAACAGGAGGTATAGCTAAAGGCCTATGCTGGGGTAGAAACAAAATTCCCTAAGCCTTTTCCTGGAATCAGAGAAATCTTGACCTTCCCATTTAAAATGCTCCCTCATGGAATGAAGAGTCTCTGAAAAGAAAAATCCTCAGGAGGAGAAGCCGAAGGTGTAGAGTCATCTACATCAGAATCAGAATAAGGAGGATACTCCTGCAAGTCTTCAGCGAAGACTCAGAAGCCTCCAAACACTGCTCAAAACTCTCAAGCTCAGGTTCCACCCTAGGCCTCTTATCAGGGGGGGGCATAGAACCTCTAATCATAGTAATCAAATCTTCTGCCATTTTAAGCATATGTTTCTTAGGCAGAGACCCTGAAGAACTAGGGGAGACTCCCACTGAAGTTAACCCTGGCCTGCCTCTAGAAGAAGCCTTGGAAACAGAAGGAGGGCCTAACCACCTTAGGAAGGGAGGGAGAACAGCTACCTGAGAAGCCCCTTCAGCCTGGCCTACCTCCTGAGAGGACACATCTTGTAACAGTAAAGTCTCTCCCTGAGAATCCAAAGGAACTTCTGGTAGAACCACCGGCTCCACCGAGCCCTCTAAAGAACCGACGTCTGGGACAGACGGTTCTTCCACCCTAGGCTTCGCTGCTTTGTCCTTGCGCTTTTAGATTTAGGCGGCCGGAGCATCCGACGGCATGTTGTAATTACAACGCTTCCCAAAAACTAACCTGGCACAATCTAATCTTCTCTTAATAGTGCGTTTGTTAAATCTAGCACAAGAGCGACAGCCAACAACGTCGTGCTCAGGCCCTAAGCAAGGTATACACAAGGTATGGTAATCTCTATGAGGTATCTGTTTCCCACAAGAAATACAGTTATTCACTTTTTCTGACATCCGGTTAAATACTGAGGCAAGAAAAACAAAATATTCCCAACGGGTACTTAGCCAACTTTGATTCGGTCTGAAACTCCGACTTCAGAAAATTTCAGAACGCCAACCTGCACTCGCAATACTGCTTCTGCATCGGACCATGCGGCAAAAAAGACTGAGGATATGACGTCGGTCATGCGCATTTGTACCCTGACGTCCTGATGTCAGACAAATGCGCCTTGACCGACGTCAGCCTTATACTTTGGTATTCGGGCCGACTGGGACAGCGGACTACCCAAGTGTTAGGACTGCAGCAATGTGGGATGAAGAACATCCCTTAGTAATGAGATGTGCCACATAGAAGGACTTTCTAGCCACAGTGGCAATGTGGTGGTCAAAAGAGAGGTTGCCATCAACCTGTGTTCCCAGATCTCTTATAATGCCTTCTGTGTTCATTGGACTACCATCAATGTGGTAATTCAAGGGAACCAGGTTTTTCTAAAGGGGGATGAAGGCACATTTTTGGACATTGAGCTTAAGGCCATGGTTGACCCCAGTTGTTGGTCTCAGTGAGGCCTTTCTGTAGCATGTCAACATCACTCGGGGAGTTAATAATAGCTCCCAACTTACAATCGTCTGCGAACATCGTCAGCCAGAGTCCCTTCGTGTTGGCCTGGACTTCAGAGAAGTAGATACCAAACAGGAGAAAACGTAGGACTGAACCCTGTGGGACTCCACTCGTGACTGGTATGTAGTCTGACTTGGAGTCAGCTACTTTCACACTGTGGATTCTATCTGTGAGCCAGTTTGCAACCCACCTAGTGATATAGGGGTTGATCCCTAGCTTAGTGAGTTTTTCTATGATTCCTGAGTGGGGAATGGTATCAAAGGCCTTGGCCAGATCAAGGTAGGCAGTATGAACCACCTTTCCTTCATCCACAACTCTGGTGACTGACTCAAAAAAGTTGACCAAGTGGAGCAGGCATGATCTACCCTTCACAAAACCAAACTGTGTAGGATCCAGAGTTTGGAGATTCCCTATACCCTTGTTTATTAGGTCCATGATGATGCGTTCCATAGCTTTGCATATCAGACTCGTCAGGCTAATGGGGCGATAATTCTCAGGGTCTGTAGTCGTTTCTCCTTTGTGTAGAGAGAGTAGCAGTGCGCCATTTGGTAGGGACAAACCTGAGGTGAGGCTGTGATTGAACAGGGCACACAGGTGAGGTTGCCAGCTCACTCTGTAGTTCATGTAGAACACATCCAGGGATATTGTCAGGTCCCATAGAAGCTGTATTCTTGGCCTTGGACAGTGCTGTTTTAACCTGTGCAGCAGTAATACTGGGTGCCTGGCAATCTACTGGTATTGTGATAGGTCCTTTGGGGGGAGAGAGGGGTAAAAAGTTGGCACTGAATCTGTCCACCAGTATACTGGCAATATCTCTTATACCATTGTGCAGTAGTTCACAGCAAATCTGGGTATTGCCGAGGAGATTCTTTACTTAACTGTAGAACACCTTGTGGTTGTCTTTACTATCTGCTGCAATTCTGTTTTCATAGCTGCTTTAGAGGATTTGATGAAAGATCTCAACTTTTTGTGGAGGCTGATAAGGGAGTTTTTCCAGTCTTGGGACTTTACCTAATTCTGCATCAGTTTCCTCCTCCTGTTGTAGAGTTTGTTTATGGCAGGGGACCACCAGATTGGCTTCCTTTTTTTGGAGGAGAGTGTCTTGGTTCTATTGGGTATGGTGAGATCCATGCATTTGTGTACTTGTTCGTATAGTGCACTGGTGTACGATTATGTGGTCATGCAACCATTCTCCATTTGCATGGGTGCCATGAAGTTAGACACCTCTGTTTTTAGGAGCCCAAAGTTAGCTTTGGAAAAGTTTTTCATGGTGGCTACCTTTGCGTGGGGTGGGGGGTGGGGTGGGAAAGATGTGAATTTCTGAGATGATTAGTTTGTGGTCGGATCCAACAAGTGAGGAGTTGACTATTGGTGTAGATCAATGGTCGCCCATGTTAGTAATGACCAGGTCAAGGATGTTGCTACCTCTAGTGGGGGTAAGAATGAACTGGTCCAGGGCATTGGAATTAATGAATTCCAGGAAACATTGGGCAAGTGTATTGGTACATGAGTAGTTTTCCCGGTTAATGGAGAGGTAGTTGAAGTCACCCAGTATGATAGTGTTAGGTTGGACCCTAATATTCTCCAGGGTGCTTAGGAACGTGCAGTGCGAGTCTTGGGACATGGTTGGGGACCTATAGCAGGCTACAACCTGAATCAGTGTCTTACCCAATGTTAGCTGCACCTGAAGCATCTTAGATGCACTATGTTGGGCTACCAGCCTAGACGTGTGTGCATCCTTCATGAATATGGAAACATCACCGCCTTTGGAGCTTTGGTTCAAGTTCTGGGGCCAAAAGGTGTGGAATGAGTTACAGTCTGGTAGTGCAGGGGTGCTTTCTGCTGCCTTGAACCAGGTCTCTGTTACAGTTCCCAGTAAAACTTAAGAGCTCATTTTCAAGATGGCAAAATACTGTCTGTCAGCACTGTAAATTGTATAACGATTGAATGCTTAACTACTATTTAGCTTGACAAAATTTCCTTTTAATTTCATTTTTTCAGAGTTTCTCCTGGCTGTTTATCCTTAATGTTTGGGCACTTGGCTCCTAGGACTTTGAGTTATTCCTTAAACATTTGAGCACAATTTGATAAAGTATGTCCCCCAATATGTCTGCTGAGAATTATTTTAGTTTCTAATTTTCCATCTCCTGGCTTCAACTGACTCTATTTGCCATCTGTTCTTGACTTTAAGCCTCCATCAGTGGATTTTCAGCACTATGAACCTACTGGGACTCCCATTTTTGAATTCAATTCCTCTCTGAGGAAGTGTGTGGGACTCATGACAAGGCTGCTGAGAAGGTAAAATAAACCAGGCAGATTAAACAGCAAATGAAAGGAACACAGGATAGGGCAAGAAAACAATATCTGAAACAGTTTAGTGTGTTTCAAAGGTGAAGAGGGGATGGATTTAATGAAATATATGAAAACCAAGATAAAAGAATGGAATGGATCTTCAAAAGGTTTTTTGGGATTGGCATTTGCTGTCTGCCACTATCAGACATTGAAGTTAAGTATACTGACAGAGCTTCTGATACCTTGTAGAAGGTGTATCAGTGACTGGGGCAACCTATACTTGTTGAACAAGAATATCTGTACTTTCTGGAAGCAACAGAAGAAGGTTACGCAGAGAAAACTGAAGTACAAACCATAATTCCTTTCCACCTCAAAGAGGTTCTGGATGGTATGGTATTGACTTTTGATCATTCAGATGATGCTATCTGGGACAAAACACAAATTCCGTAGAGACTAGCCTAATCACAGGTAGAACAAAATGATAAATAGACTGACATATAGCCATATTTCTAGAAGGAGAGAATAAACTCGAGTGACCTGATCCAAAGTGATGAGACATTTTTTAATGAATGTACTCTCTAGGAAAAGGAGCCAGGAGATCCTGGGGGTTCCAACCTGAATGTATGAACTGGGAAATAAGAAGAATATATGTACAGTAAAGTTGAGGTTACTGGAAGAAAAAGTCAGCATATCAGGGTGAAAGCCTAATTTGGCCTATTTACTCAGTAAGTTATTGTATTAATATTTTTTAAACTCTGCTGCATCCTGACCATAAGCCCCATCCCATATAACTGGAAAGTACAGTTGTGTAAGATTTTACCATAACGGTTGATGTCCTTCTCTTCACTGTTGCAGTATTCCTTACAATAGGGATCCCCTGTCAAGGGTGGCCCAAGGTCTGGCCAGTACACCAAAGTTTTTAGGTTGCCTTAAGGTATGCCACGTCACACACATGCTCCCTGTGTATAGCAAAACACATAAAGGTGACGTTTGGAAGTAAAATCTTCAGAACAGAGAGCTCCAGTAGGAATGCCAGTCCAAGGAAAAAAAAGAGGTAACTAGTACATTTAGAAGAGAAAAGAACCAGGAGGAGGAGGAGGAGGGAGTGAATACTGCAACAGTGAAGAGAGAGACCTTATCATTATGCTAAGATCTTACACAACTGTACTATGTCCTTCCATTTCACTCTTGCAGTAGTGCAAAAGCTCATGAAGACAGGGAGGAGGAAGGACCAGCAGAGCTCTCCAGAAACCCATGAAGTAAGAAAAGTTGTGTAAAATCTTACCATAACCATAGATGTCCCTCTCTTCCATGTTGCAGTATTCTGCGCATGGGTTTACACTTCAGTCTTGCTTATGTACGGCCAGTATCCAAAAGCTTTCAGTCCCTCTGTGGTATGCGAGACGTCTGATGTGGACAAGAGTTCGTGGGCCATAAAGGTAATGTCGGCATGCACCAGCCCTCAGAACAGTAGCCTCAGTGGGCACCAGTCCTGTAAGGGCAATGCCATATCATTGCCATCCAGAAAGGGAAGTAATTAGCTGACAAGAGGGGAAGGAGGGTGGGAAGGAATACTGCAATACGGAAGAGAAGGACATCTATGGTTATGATAAGATTTTACACAACTTTTCTATGCCCTTCTATTCAAAGAACCAGGAGGAGGAGGGAGTGAATACTACAACAGTGAAGAGAAAGACATTATCATTATGCTAAGATCTTACACAACTGTACTATGTCCTTCCATTTCACTCTTGCAGTAGTGCAAAAGCTCATGAAGACAGGGAGGAGGAAGGACCAGCAGAGCTCTCCAGGAACCCATGAAGTAAGAAAAGTTGTGTAAAAATCTTACCATAACCATAGATGTCCTTCTCTTCCATTTTGCAGTATTCTGCATATGGGTGAGTGTCAAAGCTCACTGAGGTTGAGGTGGTGGTCTAGAGGCAGACTCCAGGAATCCATGAAGGACAGCCTTTGCGAACCCTGCCCTGGATCTGGAGATGATGTCCAATTTGTACTGCTTGGTGAAGGTGTGGACTAAGGACCAGGTGGAAGCTTCCAGGACAGAAGAGGTATCCAGACCCTTGAAGAAGGCTCTTGAAGATGCCACTGCTCTTGTGGAATGAGTTGTAACTGTACCTTGCAGGGACTTACCATGGAATTGGTAGCAAAAGGTAATGGATTTGGAGATCCAAATAGAAATAGTCTGCTTGGTCATCGCCTTCCCTAGAGCTCTGGGGTAAAAGGATACAAAAAGCTGGTCCTCCTGTCTGATAGACTTGGTGTTGTGGAGGTAGAATCTGATTTGCCTGTGAACATCCAGGGAATACAGCACTCTCATTGTCTCCTTGTGGGTTTGGGGAAAAAAAAGGGCAACTGTATGGCCTGATTGAGGGACTAGTCACTGACTACCTTGGGCATGAAGGACGGGTTTGTCCTGAGGGTGACCCTGTCCTTGTGGAAAACTAGGAAGGGAGGAGTAGCCATAAGGGCTTGGAGTTCAGACACTCTCCTGGCTGAGGTTAGGGCTACTAATAGAACAGTTTCCAAGTACAGTGCTTTAATGAGTCTTTGTCTGCTGGCCTAAAGGGAGGTACTGTAAGCTTCTCTAGCATGTAGTTGAGGTCCTAGGGTGGGGGAATGAGTTTCCTAGGGGCCTAAGGTGCAATACCCTTTTGAGGAAGAGTTTGCAAGGGAGTCTGGATACTAATGGGGGAACCAGAGGCAGGCAAGCTGAAATAGTAGACAGATGGGCTTTGATGGATGAGTAAGCCAGTCAAGTCTGCAGTAGTTAACACAAATAAGACATCTATAGAGGGGGTTCCCTTAGAAGTGGATCCAATTGTCTTTTATGACACCAAATAGTGAATTGTTTCCACTTGGAGAGAGATGATTTTCTAGTGTTTGGTTTTCTGGTCTCCTGCAGGACACTGAGCACGTCCTCCGCATAAAGGTGTCCAAAATGGATCAGAATCCTATCAGCCACAGGGTAAGGTGCAGAATCTGCCACTGTGGATGGATTACTGACCCACTGTTCTGTGTGAGAAGGTCCACTTGGGGGGGGGGGTAGTTTGTGGTGATGGCCCTTGGACAAGTGTAGGAGTAAAGGAAACCAGTGCTATCTGGGCCAGTAAGGAGTCACTAGCAAGATTTTTGGGTTGTCCTGTTGAATTTTCAGCAGGACCTTCTGAATGAGTGGGAAGGGGGCGAATACACATAGATATTTCCCCTTCCATTAAACTGAGAATACATCTGTTGCCAGTACCTGTGGTTTGGGTGTCCTAGTGCAAAAGCCAGGAAGTTGTCTGTTGATGGTGGAGGCAAACAGGTCTGTTTCAGGAATACTCCACTTGTGGTCCAGATCCAGGAAGACATCTCTGTGCAGCATCCATTCGTGGTTGCCTGCGCTGATTCTGGTCAAATAATCTGTTTGTTGTGGAGAGAGAGAATGTAGGTCACCTGCAGGGAGATTCCCTGTGAAGTAGCCAATTCCCAGACTAAAAGGGTTAGCCTGCAGAGCAGGTAAGACTTGGTCCCCTCCCTGCTTGTTGATATATCACAGAACGTTGGTGTTGTCTGTGTATACCAGAAGTGTCCCCTGTTGTAAGAAAGGTTGGAATGCCTGGAGGGCTAGGAGGATTGCCCTCATCTCTTTGGCATTGATTTGCTCTGATTTGAGGTGATTTGGCCACAGGCCCTGCACCTGTCTATGTCCGAGGGTGGCTCCCCATCCTAGGTCTGAGGCATCTGTGTGCATGACTTGAGTAGGCTGCAAAGGCTGGAGAGGGAGGCCTGTGTTGCGCTTTACCTGAGCCAACCACCATACGTATTTCCTTTTTTAAGCAGGGTAGAAGGGGCACAATGTGATCCAGAGGCTGGTTGTGTTGCTTCCAGATTGAGCGGAGGTACCACTGCAGCTTCATGTGTAGCCTTGCAAAAGGCAGCATGGGTATGGTAATTGTCATGTAGCACATTAGCTTGAGGTACTGCCTTGCAGTCAACTCCGTAGAGTGAAGTACCAGGAGAAGATGTTCTGTCAAGGAGCTCACTTTTGGAGGGGGTAGGTATGCCTCCATGAGATCTGAGTGGATCCTGCAACTGAGGAACATAATGTCCTGTGTTGGTTGAAAATGGGATTTTGGAAAGTTTATCTGAAATCCCAGTGACTGTAGTTGGGTCACCACAAAATGGATGTGCGCTTGCAGTATTTCTTGGCTGGCAGCCTGGATCAGCATGTCATCCAGGTAGGGGAATATCTAAATTCCCTTTATCCTGCAGTAAGCCACCACAGGTGCCAAGCATATGGTAAAGACTCTGGGTACGGTGGAAAGTCCAAAGGGCAAGTCAGAGAACTGCAAGTGAGAAGTGCCCACCAAGAATCTTAAATATTTCCTGTGGGAGGGCCTGATTGGGATGTGGAGATCAGCATTCTTTATATCTAATGTAGTCAGGAATCCTTGTGGAATAATAAGCGGAAAAAGGGCTGGCAGGGTTAGCATTTTGAAGGTAGGGACTTTTAGAAAGAGGATGAGATAGAAGAGGTCTAGAATAGGTCTCCATGATCCATCCTTCCTAGGGACCAGGAAGAGCCTTGAATAGAAAGCTCTTCCTTCTGCAGAGGAAGGGACGGTCTCTACAGTATTCTGATCTAATAGTGTCTCTGCACTACTGGTTGTAACAGGTGCAGCTGCTGAGTAGGTGGTCTAGTTATGCCCCGCCACATGGGAGGGGAGATCCAGGACATGAAGTAACCGTTCTGAAGGATGGACAGGACACATTCATCTGAGGTGAGAAGGGTCCAAAGAGGGAGACAGTGAGAGAGGCGGACAGACAGAGGTACAGGAGGAGGGAGGGGGCAAGACTGGCAGGTAGTCAGATGCTACCTGCCCTGTCTTGAAAGGGAGTCCTCTGACTAGAGGGAGGGGTTGCTCTGGGTGGAGGAGGATGCTTCCTAGTGGGCGTACGAGGCCATGAAGGAGGAGCAGATTGGGATCACTTCCTAATAAACAGAGTTTTGAAAGGTTAGTTTCTATGAAACTTGGGAATTGGTGAGACCAGTAAATGTTTAAGGTCCTGCATTTCTTTACCTTTCTGTTGTAAAGATTTAGGGAGGTCTGCCACCTTAGAGTCAAAAAGTGCAGCATTGTCCAGAGGGGCATCAGTGAGTTTTGCCCTGAAATCATCTGGCAGGGGTTGTAAGCAAAGCCAGGACTAACTGTGCAAGACAGATGCTAACGCTGCTGACCTGGCAGAGGATTCAGAAACATCATAACTACACTTGATAAAGTGTCTAGTGAACTGGGATGAGAGAGCCAGGAGAGAGGACAGAGCTGCTTTGGCAGGGGAGTCTGGAATATCTGCCAGCTGTCTGCTAGCAGATTGTAAGAGAGACTATGTATACTTGGCCATGTGGTAGTTTGTGGCTCTAAAAGCCAAGATAGCAGAAGTATAAATATTTTTGCCCAACCTTTCCATTGTCTTGCTGTCTTTATCAGCTGGGAGGATGGTGGTAGTGGGCAGGGGTTTGGTAGCTTTGTCACTGGCAACAGATATAGTGGCAGGATCAGCTGGTGGGCACTTGATCAGATGTTTAGCAGTGTCAGGTACTTTGTAAAGCCTGTCAGATCTGCAGGGGGCAGCGAGTCCAGGTTCAAAGATGCAGAAGAAAAGGTATCTAGAAAGGCAGGCAGGATGGGGGGAGCAGCAGATGGGCTAGGGGTTTCCATTTGAATGAGGTCGTAGTACCTCTTTTGTACCTCAGACATTTGAGGATTCCCGTTGATTGTTTCTGTGAAGGTCAAGTCTTCAGTTGGGGAATCAGGGTCCAGTGACTCTCTGAAAGAACCTCCTCTTGCCTAGAAGCTGGATCAGTAGGCAAAGGCCTACGGCTCAGGACAGGAGGAGAAGTGGAGGCAGTAACAACTGTGGTAGCCCTCAGTGCCATGAAAGCACTGAAGGCGCTTTGGCTGAAAGCCTACCCACCAGGCATACTTTCTGTAGAGGGAGAAACGAGTTTCCTCTTTTCCCTTCTTTTAAGGGGGGTCTGTGGATGTCTGTCTAGAAACCAGAGACTGCAAGGGATCGGAAGGCTCAGATGGCTCCTCAGTAAATGCAGGCCCCCCCCAAGCGTCGGTTAGCGGTGCCAGAATAGCTTTTGCAGACATGCTCTCGCCCAAGGATGGTACAGCGTCCTTACAGGTACCCGCGACCTCCGAAGTGGCAGATCCGGAACCCGATCCTGGCACCAGTCCTATGTCAACCACAGGCTGGGGATCGTCCAGAAGAGGCTCAGCAGCAGACGAAGGCTGCAAGGTCCTGACCTTCTTTTTAGGTGGTTCTGAGGAGGTGTCCGAAGAGCCTTTCATCCGAAGCATTAGCTGCTTCAGACGCTGGTTTTCAAGGTACAGATTTAGTGCGTGCAAATGACTATGCAAAGATTTCGGTATGAATGCCTGGCAGATCGGGCAGACCTTATGGCTGCGCAACCGTCCTAAACAAAAAAGGCACTTGTCATGGGTGTCCTTCTGAGGAATCTGGCGACCGCCCTGACACTTACCCTTTCTGGATGACTTGAACAAGCAATATTTAAAATATGAAGGACTGAAAAGGTCCCCAATGGGGTACTTATCTGAAAAAACGAATCTGACATAAGTGGTAACAGGAACACCTGGCGTATGAATGATGGCTGAAAAGTTCTGAGGCCTGATGAATGCGGTCACCTTTATGGCCCACAAACTGTCATCCATGTCAGACGTCTCACACAACACAGGGGGGCCTGAAAGCTTTTGGATACTAGCCATACATACGTGAGACTGAAGGGTAAACTCACATGCAGAATACTGCAACATGGGAATAGGACATCGGCCCTACCAAAGCCAAATCTAGCTCTGGGTATCACATCCAACTTACAGTGCTTGGTAAATGCATGCACAGAAGTCCAGGCAGGTGCATCAAGATATTATTATTGTTATTATTATTATTAACATTATCATTATTACTGATATTTGTTAACCGGGAAAGTCCACTGGACTTGAGACCCATTTTCAGTGGAAGCCCGGGGTGAAAAGCTCCAAGTTGCATGAAAATCATTACATGAATTTTTAAGGAAAGAATTACTTATAAAGCAAGTGAAATAATACAGAAAACTATCTAAGCACACATTTGTAAAAAGGCACAATACAGTAACAAAGGAACATTAACATGTAGATAAATTATACAGTCATGTTAAATGACTCTGACATGGAAGGCATAACAAAAGGAAATTACTTTAGAAATCCAAGAAGAAATAGTTTGTTTGGAAACAGCCAAACCTAAGGACGTAGGATTAAAGGAAACAAAAACTGATCAGATTTAACAAAAGTCTTAAGTCTTATAAAAATAAAATTTGAGTTGACTGTGCACATCCAATGTGCAGCACCTTCGAAGCAGCAGATTGCGGAGAAGGGAAAATGAATAGCCTGATTAAGAAAGAACTCATTGCTCACCTTGGACATAAAAGAAGGATTAGTATGAAGGGACAGTCTGTCTTTCTGGAAAACTTAAAAAAGGACAAGCTATAAGGGCTTGAAGCTGAGGCACCCATCTGGCAGAAGTAAGGGTTAACAAATGTACAGTCTTTCAAGAACAATGCTGTACGGAAGTTGGAGTTGCAGGCTCAAAAGAAGCATGGGTCAATTTTTCTAAAACAAAATTAAGATCTCAGGGAGGAGTTGGTTGTTTCCTGAGAGGTCTAATATGAAGGATGCCTTTAAAAAACTGTTCAGCCGCAAATCTAGGCACTAAAAGAGGTAATAAAGGCAGACAAGATAAAATAGCTTATAAGTGGGCTTTAACAGAAGAATAAGCCAACCCAGCATTGAGCAGATCACACAGATGAGACAGAAAGTACAGTTGTGTACACTTACCATAAATGTAGATGTTCGAGTGTATTCACTGTTGCAGTCATTACATTTGGGTAATCTGCTGGCAGGTTGCCCTCAGTCAGCCTGATTAACAAAGTCTTGGGTCCTGCATCGGTTGCTGTCCCTTCTTCCATGACATCAGGACGTCAGTGGTATAAACCATGCAGCCGACGCCATTACATCAGTTTTTCTTGCCCCAGATGTCAGGTGCCCCCCTAATGGGAAGCAATTAAATCTATAAAAATACAAGGTTATACCTCCAATAAAAAAGCAAATACACCAAAAAGCTTTTAAGCATAGTAAAGAAGAGTAGAGATATAGCCAAAAGAAGTCAGGGGGCTGGAGGAAGGGTTACCAGGACTGCAAAAGTGAATACACTAGAACATCTACATTTATGGTAAGTGTACACAACTGTACTATGTTTTTCATGTTTCACTGTTGCAGTCATTACATTTGGGTAGATTCCCAAAGCTAAGGATGGGAGGAGGAACTCAGATAGCATTAGGACCAGCTATTAGGCCCTGCAAGACTGCAGTGGCAAAGCCAGCTCTGGACTTGAAGAAAATTGGCAAATGGTAATGCTTGGTGTAAGTATGTACAGAACTCCAGGTAGCAGCATCTAGGATGTCCCTGGTAGCGCCTCCTCTGTGAAAGGCTGTAGAGGTAGATGCAGCCCTGTTTGAGTAGGGTCTGATACCCTGTGGGATAGGTTTTCCATGGTGATTATAGCAGAAATGAATGCAATGGCCTATCCATTTAGAAATGATTTGCTTTGAAATAGCCTTCCCCTCTGTCTCTGCAGCGAATACCACCAGTAGTTCAGATTTTGTTAGAGATTTTGTCCTGTATAAGTAGAATCTAAGTTGTCTGTGTACATCCAATGAATGCAGGATCCGCTCACCCTTGTTCTTTGGATTGGGGAAGAAAGTTGGCAGATGAATGGTCTGATTAAGAGCCACAGTGGATACCACCTTAGGCATGAAAGATGGATTGGTCCCGAGAGCCACCCTGTCCGGATAAAAAATAA
>NC_056744.1:656758780-656847757 GCF_019279795.1 Protopterus annectens
CAATGGTTATGCGCTTTCACTTGCTCAACAGCAAGCTTCATCAGAACAATACAAACAGGACCCTACAACATTTAAATAAACTTTTTGGTGCCAAAAGCACTAGATGAAACTACACTTTTAAAAGACATATTACATTATAAAAAGTTTTTTGTTTTTTATATATAAAACATTTTTTATATATTCAAATTCAACTAGCGCATTTATGCACATTTATATAGTATTAAAACAAAGGATGAGAACAATGCTTTGTACAGACACATCAAAAAATATGGGGAAGGGCATCATTTTGGTTTTGCTATTATAGATAGTGTTTTATTTGACTCCAGGGGGGATTACAAAGGATGGTTGTCATATAAAGAATACTGGTGGCAAATATTCTTAGACTCTTCCAGTCCACCTGGACTGGATGATTTTATTTCCATCAAACCTTTGTCAGCCATAGCATGAATGATATGAATGCACACCTACTATGTGAGGGTCATTTTAGTTTAGTTAGGTATATGCATGATAGACTAGTTTATATTTGCATATTTTTCTTAGTTTTATCACTGCTATTTAATTTTATATATACATGACCATCACATATATATATACATGAATAGCATACACTACTCGAGTTGACTCTATATGGGTAGTGGTCACCCGATGAGGCTGCAGCAACTTCTGGATTGCAAACTTTATGTATCAGCTTCTTGTGGTTTTGGGATACATCTACAACTTACAACAGTAGTAGTGTTTTAGTATGGGTAGTTTAACATTTAGATGCAATATGTGATTATTGGCCATTTTAACTATTTTAGTTTTCTTAGTAGCTTGCCAACCTAGGCAAGACATATATATAAAAAATGTTTTATATATAACAAACAAAAAACTTTTTATAATGTAATATGTCTTTAAAAGTGTTGTAGTTTCATCTAGCGCTTTTGGCACCAAAAAATTTATTTAAATGTTGTAGGGTCCTGTTTGTATTGTTCTGATGAAGCTTGCTGTTGAGCAAGTGAAAGCGCTTAACCATTGGATTTGTTTGAATATTTGTTCATTAAAACCTTCTGTTTTTATGTGGACTTCAGCTGTAATCATTTTACATCCTATTTTTGGTTGGAACTGCTGTTTTCAAGGAGTTGGCGTCTCAAGACACAGAGACAGTAAGCGTTCTTCCATTTTTGTTGGTTCTGTATTTACAAGAATGGTTACTCGGTGTTGTGTTCTAAGTCATTACCAGAAGGAAGAACAGAGAAACCAGTAAGTTGTTTCATAGTAACGCTATCTGGCTTTTAGGCTTCTTTTTTGGTGATGACAGCAGCAGTCGGTAAATTTACGTTTCGAGAAAGTAGTGTTTTCACTAGAAGTACACCACGACAAGCAAAATACACACTTGATAGTTCTATAAATTCTTTTTTAAAACTAACTCAATAAAAACAAAAGCAAAAATAAAAAAGTGCTACAGTATTCATCAGGTGCCAAAATGCAGCAATCTGTTACTACAGTCATACTCTGTTTCCCCAGCTTGAACCAGGAAGTATACCTGTACTGCCAGAGACCTGAAAGTCTGAAAAAATACCCTTCTCTCACAAAATTAAAATGGTAGTGACATAAAGCGTTTGTCAATTTTACCTGAATTTTGCACTAGAAAATAAAATGGTATATCAGTTCACTCATCTTGGAGGAGGGACAGGGAAGAGGTGCTTGCTTGGGCACACCACTGCTGTTGATCCATGGTGGAGACAAGGGATACTTAGGGGTTGATGTCTACGGGGATGGGGGGATAAGGCACATCTGAGCTGCACATGGAGGCATGAACACCACTCCGCAGCTCATACTACAACCCAAACACGAATACAAGCATGCACACAGGGGAGGGGTAAGGGGAAAAACACTCCCTTGGCAGTAGAGCAGCACTGCCCTAAGATGTCTCTATCACCTCACCAGCTGAAAAAAAATGTCCAGGAAGTACAACAAAGGTTAACAGAGCAAGTGGATGAGGACAGGTACTGACTGTAGTTGATGGTCAGCTGTGGAGAGAAAATAAATAGAAAGCAAAAAAAAAAATATTTACAAGCATAAGTTGAACAGCAGTATAATGTATACTTGCAAGTCTACAAAAGAATGGAAAGTATTACCTTGTTTACACAAAGGAAATTCTGCAAATCCTACTTTCTAAACCACAAAAAGTAGTGCCACTGTCTCCAGATTACCACATTTTTCTGTCTGCTATGGTAGAAGCAAAATAAAACTGCAAACTGCTATCATCGCTTAAGAAAACACTGCCAACATAAAGGACCACAGTGAACTAGAAAATCAGTACAGTGTACTTCAATAAAAACATATGTAATACCAACTCCTTTAACATCGCAGGAAATTTCTTATCAAGAGTTAGCAATTTCTTAGATTTTTAAAAGGCAAAGGCTATAAAACCTACCTTTTCTCACAGTGCTTACTAGGTGTCACACTGTCAACATAATGCTAATTTGCACCAAGCTTCAGCCAGATTACAATGTCAATCTAGCCTCATTAGGACAGAAAACAAAAAACACAGCAGCACTAAAGAGCATTTTTTCCAGATGTGCATTACTTCTACTCAATAATGCCAACACTTACATACCCATCATAGTAATTTCATAGGGTTCCAACTTCAGAATTTTCTCTTTGAAAAGTTGCTGCTGAACATCTATCTCCAGATCATGTTGTCCTTTTGTAAACCACTCAAAACACATCTAGGAAGGAATATCAGTGAGTTACTTAGATAATATCTGGCCCTAACAAAACATGATCAAAAACTTAAATACAGAACATGTTATTTTACCTTCTTCAGGTTAAAAGGTACCAAAAAGCTCCCAATGCAATTTCTATAGACACATTTTTTCTAGGTCCTTTTTATCCCCATGTTTACTGAGCATTAAGGCATCCCCATAATCAAGCTCATCTTATTTGTTTCTCAGTAAGATGGACATAAAAGTCAGCACTGAGATGACAACTGCTCAGGCAAAGGCAATGTGGATGGTAACGCGAGCACCTGCATCACCACAAGGACAACCTATGCCCCTCTCTCATATGCACATTCTACCACATGCAGAAGCCAGGGTTACCATCATGTGTTTTGGTGGTGACAGCCTATGGGCTCCCTACACTGGTATACCACTATTGACAAATATCTCACTGTCTGGAATCACAGCTGACCCTGCCAGGAATTACCACCCAATCCTCCACTTACGTACAATGTCCAGTACCCAAGTTACTAGTTGAACCTAGTTTGCATCTAAGGTGCTCTCTCACTCTATGCCATCGTCTTTGGTGCTATTGAAACAGAAATGAGTACAGACAAATGAATACTTGCTATCTAAAATGATGCCATTTGAGTACAGCCAGAATGAATAACTATAAAAGATGACTATTTAACAACACATTTAAAACATCATATTAACAGATTAAACCTCTTTTCATTCCTTTTGACACTAAGGCATGTGGCCAACTACAGCCCAAAATGTTTTTAACTATCATATCTATGGTAAATTAAAATAGATTTATTCCTGTTTACTAAAACGTAAGATTTTCCAAAGCCGTTGGGTATTTTCACTATATAACACATTAAGCAATCATAATTAAACTAAGTTTGACTGTATATTGTGTACCTACACACACAATATATCAATGAGCACATACATGTGCTATGTGTCAAGTCAGAGCTATTAAGTGACAAACAATAATAGCAAAAGCATTACCATAACAGAGAACTTCTGAACTTAGCAACATCACACAGCATTAAAGAAATACCACAATGCCATCAGAAACACTTGCAAGCACTGGCAGCTAGTGACTTCAAAGCAAGATGGTGGATACAGGAAGCAATTAAATAAGTGGGACTAAATGGAATGGGGTGGGGCTCTATTAAGGCAGGTCCATGACACTGACATTGCCTGTGATTAAAGAAGAGATGGGGGTCACTCGCTTTCATCTACAGACTACTTCAGTACTCACTCTTAAATGGCCACTTTGACTATATATACTTCAGATGTTGGACTGCAATGAACACAGCCCAATCTTAGGTGAAATGAAACCCTAGGCAAAGGACTCCATGGTCCTCCCCATTGTAAAATCAGAATCAGAGCCAAAAATTGCTGTGATACATTTAGAAAGTTTTAAGAATAAAAGACTTTGCATTAGCATGGTTTTCCTGAATACTATTAAGTCTGAAAAATCAAATGCCTGTCATTATTAAATCACAATGATTTGCCACAAAAACAAGGTTTACAAGGAACATGCAAAAATAAGATACAAAATCAGAGGCCTTCTACAAAATCAGGGACATCTGAGAACACACACACGCACAATGTTTGTTTGTTTCTTTCAGCTTTTCCCGGTTAGGGGTTGCCACAGCGGAACTCCGGTCCACTAATGATTGGCAGTAGATTTTTTACATGCCGAGTTTAAATATTTAAACCTTCCAATTCAACGTGTCACAAAATGTGGTCCAGAACAGATTTCTTTTTGATTTCAGGAACAATGATTAATTTTGAACCTTTAGTCTTTATACATGCTCGTTATTTATCAGATCATTCAAAAATTTCATTAAGTTTTACTAAAGATCCTAGAGATAGCTTGCTGCAAAGGGGGTTATAATTGGTCTCAACCCAAATTTGTTAAATAAAGAGGAAATAATACATGAAATTACAGATTTCCTTAATGGCCTATTAGCTAGATTAGAGGAACAGCAACATGCACCGGATATTGAATGGGCGACAGTTAAAACACAAGAGGGATCTTTTTGCAAAAAGCTTCATATTATAAAAAAATACAAATTAGAGATATACAAAAATTGGAAGCTAAAATAAAAACACTTGACCAAGAATTGATTCAGAATTATAATACTCAAACAGAGACGGAATTATTTAAATGCCAAAAAGATCTCTTTTTAATCCAAAACAATAGACTGACATTTCATGAACATAGGATGCTAGCGAGGTATGCCAACCATATTCAAACTCCATCAAGGGCATTACCTAGAATTATTAATCAATCGAGAACAGCAGTACAAATTTCGGAAATACAATTTAAAAATACAAGTTATTCTAAAACTGAAGATATTATTAATATTTTTGAACAGATATATTCTAGTATCTATGGTGATCAAAAGGATGTATCCTTACATAGGACTAATAAAGAATTCTTACAAACAATTAGTTTTCCGAAAATAGATGATAATTTTCAAAAAGATTTGATTAAACCTGTATCTGATGAAGAAGTAATATATATAATTAAACACAGGAAATCACATAAAGCACTGGGCCCTGATGGTTTGACGGCGGAATTTTATAAAACTTTTTGTGATACTTTTGGTAAAATACTCCTGCATGTATTTAATTACATAACTAATAATAAAATCAATGACCCTCATTTTAGTGCCTCAAAAACTATTCTCATACCTAAAGTTAATTCTGATGCCCAAAATCCAGATAATTATAGACCAATATCATTAACAAATGTGGATATGAAAATTTTGACCTCTATTCTAGCTAGTAGAGTAAAAAAATAATGAATCAAATAATATCTAATGAACAAGCCGGCTTTATAACTACTAGACAAACTAGTGATAATACACTAACACTTCATACATTGATTGCTTATGCTAAACAGAAAAATTTAAATATTTATGCACTCATAATTGATGCACAGAAGGCTTTTGATAGGGTTAATATAAATTTTTTATTTGATATTTTACCATATTTTAATATACCTCAAGAATTTATTCTAATGTTAAAAATTGTATACAATAATCCTTATACAACTCTATACATACATAAAAATTTCTCTAAAAGAATACAGATCAAAAATGGAACCAGTCAGGGTTGTCCTTTGTCCCCTCTACTATTCAATATATATCTAGAACCCTTATTCGTATATATTAAACAGAATGTATATCATAATGCCCCAATACTTTATGGAACTAAAATATCAATAGCGGCTTTTGCGGATGATCTCAACATATACTGTACAACTCCAATTTCAGACACTAAAAATCTATTAAAAGCAGTAGATGACTTTGCAGAAATATCTAACTACAAAATTAATCTTAAAAAAATGAATATATTCCCTTTAAGAACTCCCAAACCTTTTTCGCTTTTACCATTGCTGGGACAGGTAAAGTTTAAAGATAATATTAGATACTTGGGTATTATATTTTCCACAGATGATAAAGGTTTTTATACTATTAATATTAAAATGGTTTGGGATCAAATAATGTCTGATTTTAAGAGATGGAATAATTTAAGATGACCAGCATTAGCGAATGTTTCAATTATTAAAATGAATATATTACCCAGATTATTATATATTTTTAGATCTGCTCAACTATTAATTTCTAAGAATTTTTTAAACAAATTCATAAAGTGTCAGCTAAATTTATTTGGGAACCAAGGAAAACTAGGATATCATATGATAAATTAATGACCCCAAAAAATAGAGGGGGATTGGACTTACCAAATTTTGAAACCTACTATTTAATAATAAACTCTAACAGACTCTTAAGAATTGCTAATTATGATGCATTTAGTACTAAGTGGTCACCAGCATGGGTAATTTTGAATTATAAACATATTTTGAATCTGAATATTAATCCTAAAGCACTACCCTTTCTAGGAAAAGACAAGTTGAAATTATATGCGATAATGGATCACATTAAATTATATATAACATCAATACAAAATTTATTTCAATCATTAGATCTTACTCAGCATATGATGGTCTTTCAACCTTTTCATAGGAATCCCAACTTGAGACTAAATAATCAATTAATAGATCTTAAAAATTTCCCATTAATAGTTAATTTAACTTTACTTGACATCTACTCATATCTCAAATATTCAGCTAATGAAATAAGACAAGAATTGAATCTACCTAAAGCTTATCTAGTTATATTGAGACAAATTAAGGAACTCTCTATAAGTTACTTTAAGAATTTCAAACCCAGAGATGAGGATTTAACAAAATGCTCAAACTTATGGCAAACTCTTCAACAAGATGTTAAATTTATAACTGCTGCAAATAAATTAATAAAAGAGTTCAAATTTCAGGATAAAGTTCTTTTGTTGAAATATTGGAAAGATAAAATCCCATTGATAGAAGAAAATCAAACATTAAAAGCAATTAACTTAACAACAAAAACCATATCTCTTCAAAAGTTGATGTATACTCAGCTTATGATATTGAATAATGCATATTATACACGCCTTAGCTTACATAAATTCAATTCTAAAAAATCTCCAAATTGTCCATACTGTAAAGACCAACCTGCTGATCTTCTCCATATGTTCTGGAGCTGCAAATGCATTTACAAACTTTGGAACTCTTTAAAAATACAACTTCAAAAGATGGGATATCAAAGTTCAACACTTTCATGGGAATTTATGATTTTACATATCCCTCCAAAAGAACTTTCTAGATCACAAATCACTATATTTATTAATATCTTCTTATTAATAAAACTATATATAGCTACAAATTGGTTAAACCCATCTCAAACTTCATGTTATAACTTTAAGATTCTAGCAATGCGACATATATTAGCCCACAAATTACTTCTTCATGAGCATAGTAAAAATATCAATAATCTGAAAATATGGGAACAAGTGTTTAATATTATATTGGCATAATACTTTGAACCTAAATGTATTCTGAGTTATGTATACATTTTAAGGAAACTTTTTAACAACAAATTGTTTATTACTTGAATCATTCTTAATAATTTTGATATCTTCTTGTATAAATTAATGTTACAGTTGGAAGCATTCATGTAAATATTGTATATATGTTATGGTGTTATTATTAGAAACATTATTTGGTATTTATCTTTAATTCTGTTTTTGTTTTAAGTTTGTATTGAAAATGATAAAACAATAAAGATTTATTATTGAAACAAAACTATTTAAACCTTCCTACATACTGGATGAGTGACACACAGTACTAGTAAAATGCAGCTACTTAAGTGTATTTATTTACTTGGCTTATTTTCAGTTTATTGACTGCTAAGTCACACTGTATAGTGATCCTTTTCAGCAATGACCCAGATGGAATAGTAACAAGATAGTAACAACAATGGGTGTGTTTCTTATGATAAGGTACATAGGCACAAGCAGGACAGAATATTGACAAACATACTTATTCTAAATAAATTCTGAGATTTTTTAAGCTATACAAAGACTGATTACATCATTAGGTAAGTTGTACCAAACAGCAGGTCCCACTGCTGAGAAGATTCTTTTCACCAACAGCAAATCTGAATTTTACCTAGCAAATCGTAAAGCATCATTTTGACTGTTTCTCAAGGAATAGTTTTGTTTTCTTATGGGGAGTGTTGTTTTCAGGGTAGACAGTTCCATAGCTTAAGTATATTGAAGATTAGGGTACCAGAAGTACATCAATTATATTACTAATAGAAAGCCAGTGGAGATTTTCTATAAGGTGAGAGACATGCTTTATGGTTATCTAGAAGAAATCTATATTTTATTTTCAGCTGACTGAAGTCATGAGTGTTGTTGGCTGAGTAGAAGCTAATGGTGGGTACTGCATATTCATGGAATTAAAACATTCTTAGCTATGGCTGTACATGCTTGCAGAAGAGAAGAGGTATGAAGTACAGTAACGATTTGTAATATAAACTGAGTTTTGAGGTGGTGATTGTCTTGATGTAGCTAAACAAAGGTTCAAGAGTTAATCCTAAGTATTTTGCTGTATGACATTAGGGATAATATTAGCTTTTACATCTATAAGATATCTCCCTGTGTTCTGGACCGAGTGTGCTTCTCAGCTGATAAGTATATTTTTGGCACTTTTTAACTGTTCAGAGTTGAATAAAACAATAACCTGAATTCAGTTCAGAATACATTTTGAATAAACTGCATTTATTTAAACTGTATTTGCTTTATTACTGCTACACTCAAGTCAGCTAGCTTGCACTGCACTTGAACTGTTTTAAGTGCTGTTTTAGGTGCTTTTTTGTATTAAAAAAAATAAAAAATCCTAAGCTCGTCTCCTGCCTTTCCTGTAACTAGTTTAGTTCAAATACAAATTTGCTGTATCCAGGACTGTATGTAAGCTTCTGAGCCCACCAAGCTTTTCTGTGTTGGAGGGCAGCCTTCTAGCTTACCAGTGGGAGTGGTAAGCACTAGGTAGCCTATCTATCGCAGGAGGAGTGGGTTCTGGCCCAGAAATTGTAGTTTATTGGCCGTTTGGGCAGTTTTTCCATTTCTTTCAACTTTTTGGTTTAAGAGACCATGTTTGCGCTTGTTTCCCACCTTTCCTGTAACTAGTCTAGGCCAGATACAGATTTGCTGTATCCAGGACTGTTTGTAAGCTTCTGAGCGGTGTCAAAGTCTGCTCTTCAATTTTTCCCTTAGATCTACTAGCTCTCTCCTCTCCTGCACTTTTACTATCTTATTAATCTAGCACTTTACCAAACTTCTTGTAGCAATTATTGTAGCACACAAAAGTGCTACCACCACTAAACGTTCTACAAGGAAACAGCTCCAGTACTTATTAATAATGCCCACCCCTCCAGGCATGTCTAAAGGTCAGTTCTGTGTGCTTTCCCCTATTAACCTGGTGAACTTGGGCATCCTGAGGCAATGTAGCAACTGCCTCATATACATGGACAACCCTCTCCTCTTACCTCCCAACACTCAGACTCGAGGGAGATGCATATATATATATATATATATATATATATATATATATATATATATATTCAAGTTGGAAGCCAATCACTCTCCAGCCAAGACCGGAATAGCTGGTCAAGAGGAGGTGGTCAACACTTGCACCACACCACATGGAACATATAGCCCTCCAGAATACACGCCAGCGCTGTCTTCACATAAAAACACAAACCGCACACCTACCTTCGCGGAGGCTCTCAATAAAAATCTACCCAAACAGCAGAGACCTCCAAGGCAGAAACACACACTACCACCACAACACTAATCACAAGACACAAAATTCTCAGTGTGCCACTCAACCAAAGCCCCTAAGGCCAAACAGCATGCCCAACACACTAGTCATAGGCGACTCGATAGTGAGGGACACGGATGTCCACTTACTAGGTTGAATAAGGAGAAAGTAACAGCTGCCTGTCAGGGGCTAGGCTCTGCCACATAACGCATGCACTCAGGTCCCTCAACAGGTACAAATATGACTCTGCCATTGTACATGTGGGTGTAAATGACCTGAGACGTACCTCCCTGGACTACATGAAAAAAGACATGGAGCTCTCAGATTATGTAGCCCAGGCGGGTATAGCCCTAGCCCTGAACAGCATCCTACCATCACCCAGAACGATACCACAGTACAAGCAGAAAATTATTGATTTCAACAATTGGCTAAGTTTCTGGTGCCATTCTAAGGGGATCCAGTATCTCCCTGGGATGACATGATTGACAGACCTCGATGCTTTGTCACAGATGGCCTGCATCTGTCACCCCTGGGCTTCAGGATACTGGCCAAGGCTCTTGCCACCCCTATAGTGCCTTTTCTAGGCGGTGTTCCAAAGACCAAATGCCCACAGTAACAGCTACAGACAAATGCAATCTTAGGGTCATGCTGCTCAACACTAGAAGTCTAAATCTCAAAATGCACTCGGTCGAAGCACTCTTTAAAATAGAGAACATCGACATTTGTGCCATAAGAGAGACCTGGTTCAAGGCAGCAGAAAGGACCCCTGCACCACCAGACTAACTCATTCCACACCATTCGGCCCCAGAACTTGGACCGAAGTTCCAAAGGCGGTGGTGTTTCCATATTCATAAAGGATGCGCATACCTACAGACTGGTAGCCCAACATAATGCATCTGAGATACTTCAGGTGTAGCTAACGATGGGTAAGACAGCGATTCAGGTTGTAGCCTGCTACAGGTCCCCAACCATGTCCCAAGACTCACACTCCATGTTCCTAAGCACTCTGGAGAATATCAAGGTCCAACGTAACACACTCATACTGTGAGACTTCAATTACCCCTCCATTAACTGGGAAAACTACTCATGTACCAATACACTTGCCCAGCGTTTCCTGAAATTCATTAATTCCAATGCCCTGGACCAGCTAGTTCTTACCCCCACTAGAGGTAGCAATATCCTTGACCTGGTAGTTACTAACATGGGGGATCGTTGCTCTACACCAATAGTCAACTCCTCCCTGGTTAGATCTGACCCCCCCCCCCCCAATAAAGGTAACTACCATGAAAAACTTCTCCGAAGCTAACTTTGGGCTCCTGAAAACAGAGGTGGCTAACTTCACGGCACCCATGCAAACGGAGATCAGTTGCATGACTGCCAAATCATAACCAATGCACTGTACGAACACGTACACAAATGCATGGATCTCGCCATACCCAATAGAACCAAGGCACTCTCTTCCAAAAAAAGGAAGCCAATCTGGTGGTCCCCTGCCATAAACAAACTCTACAACAGGAGGAGGAAACTGATGTGGAATAAGGTGAAGTCCCAAGAGTGGAAAACTTCCCTTATCAGCTTCAACAAAAAGTTAAGATCCCTCATCAAATCCTCTAAAGCTAACAGAATTGCAGCAGATAGTAAAGACAACCACAAGGCCTTCTATAGTTATGTAAAGAATCTCTACGGTAATACCCAGATTTGCTCAGAGCTACTGCACAATGGTACCTCTCCTATACTGAGCCAACAGATATTGCCAATATACTGGCCGACAGATTCAGTGCCAACTTTACCTCCCCCCCCAAGGGACCAGTCACAATACAAGTAAATTGCCAGGGACCCAGTATTATTGCTGCACAGGTTAAAACAGCACTGTCCAAGGCCAAGAATACAGCTTCTATGGGACCTGACAATATCCCTGACTGTGTTCTACATGAACTACAGTGTGAACTGGCACCTCACCTGTGTGCCCCTGTTCAATCACATACTCAACTCAGGCCTTGTCCCTACTGAATGGCGCACTGCTACAGTCATCCCTCTCCACAAAGGAGGAGCGACTACAGACTCTGGGAACTATCACCCCATTAGCCTGACAAGTCTGATATGCAAAGTTATGGAACGCATCATCATGGACCTAATAAACAAGGATATGGGGAAACTCCAAACTCTGAATCCCACCCAGTTTAGTTTTTTGAACGGTAGATCATGCCTGCTCAACTTGGTCAACTTCTTTGAGTCAGTCACCAGAGCTGTGGATGTAGGCAAGGTGGTTCATACAGCCGACCTTGATCTGGCCAAGGACTCTGACACCATTCCCCACTCAGGAATCCTAGAAAAACTCACTAAGGTAGGCATCAACCTCTATATCACTAGGTGGGTTGCAAACTGGCTCACAGGTAGAACCCACAGTGAAAAAGTAGCTGACTCCAAGTCAGACTGCCGACCAGTCATGAGTGGAGTCCCAAAGGGTTCGGTCCTGGGTCCTCTCCTGTTTGGTATCTACTTCTCTGAAGTCCAGGCCAACACGAAGAGACTCTGGCTGACAAAGTTCGCAGACGATTGAAAGTTGGGTGCTATTATTAACTCCTCAAGTGATGTTGATATCGTACAGTAAGGCCTCACTGAGACCAACGACTGGTGACAGAACCATGGCCTTAAGCTCAGTGCCAAAAAATGTTTCCTCCCCTTTGGAAAAAACCTGGTTCCCATGAATTACCACATCGATGGTAGTCCATTGAACACAGAAGGCATTACAAGAGATCTGGGAACACAGGTTGACAACAAACTCTCTTTTGACCACCACAATGCCACTGTGGTCAGAATGTCCTTCTATGTGGCACATCTCACTACTAAGGGTTTTGCATCCAGGAAGATTGAGGTCACCGTCTCCCCCTCTACTCTTCCCTCATTAGGCCAATCATGGAGTAAAAGAGCTAAACCCAAACATAAAACTACTGTTCAATCTTAGCCTTACTACAGGATATGTGCCCAAAGAGTGGCATACAGCAACAGTGGTCCCTCTCCATAAAGGTGGTGCCTCAACGGATCCTGGAAACTATCGCCCCATAAGCCTGACTAGCTTGGTCTGCAAAGCTATGGAAAGGATCATCATGGACCCCATAAATAAAGATATTGGGGACCTACAGACACTGGATCCTACCCAGTTCGGCTTTGTTAAGGGCAGATCCTGCCTCTTAAACCTTGTTGATTTCTTTGAAACAGTCACCAAGGCCATTGACTAGGGGAAGGTGGTCCACACAGCCTACCTGGACCTCGCAAAAGCCTTCGATACAATACCCCACTCGGGCATTATAGATAAGCTCACCAGCTTAAATATAAACCCCTATGTCACTAGATGGATTGCAAACTGGCTCAAGGACAGAACCCACATGGTTAGAATTGCTGGAGCCATGTCAGACTCCAAACCAGTTACAAGTGGTGTCCCAACAAGGCTCAGTCCTGGGACCTCTCTTGTTCGGTATATATTTCTCGGAGGTACAGGCCAACACGGAAGGACTGTGGCTGACCAAGTTCAGATGACTGCAAACTGGGCCATAATCGACTCTCCAGCCGACACAAGCATCCTCCAAAAGGGCCTCATAGAAACAGACAACTGGTGCCAGAGCCATGGCCTCAAGCTAAATGCCAAAAAGTGTATAGTCATCCCTTTGGCAAAACAAAGTGCCCACAAATTACCACATAGGTGGTAATCCATTAAGTACAGAAGAAGTAATTAGGGACCTGGGGACCCAAGTTGATAGCAATCTCTCATTTGACAACCACGTGGCCAAAGTGGTTAGAAAAACATTTTATATAGCCCACCTAATCATGAAGGGATTCACATCTAGATCAGGGAGGTCATCGTGCCTCTCTACTCATTCCTCATCAGGCCCATAATTTAGTACAATGCCCTTTTGGGATGTACCTTACCAGACACCTGCAGCAACTGGAAAGACCCCAAAAGTACCTCACCAAGAGGATCAAAGGGCTCAAACAGATGCCATATGCTGCCCGGTTAAAGAAACTCCAGCTCTACTCAGTGGCATACCGCCTGTTCAGAGGCGATCTGTGCCTGACGTATAAAGCCATGTCCAACCCGGAATTAATGGACATGCTGCACCTCAGAAAATCCAAATCCCATCGAGCTACGCACTCGAGAGACTTGAACCTCAGCACTGAAATAAATAGGACATGCTGGAGGGACAGATTCATAACCCAGAGGCTCCCTTCACTCTGGAATAAAATCCCAGTCCAGGTTAAGCAGAGTCCCTCATTGACTCTCTTCAAGAGGAATCTTGATGAGTGGATGGGAGATCGTAGGTTTACCCAGAGTATCACTTCTGTGTCACTGTTAGACAGAGGCACAGTATACTAACCTCGAAAAAGGGCATAGCAAAATAAATTTAAAATGGGTGGCGAAAGCCAAACACATTCTGGCTAGGCTTATAAATGCCCTAGAGCAGATAGCCTAGTATGAACCTATGAACCTACAATGCCCCATTTGGCATGTACCTCACTAAACACCTGCAACAACTGGAGAGGCCGCACAAGTACCTCACAAAGAGGATCCTAGGCCTTAAACACTTGTCCTATATGGATAGACTAAAAAAACTCCAAATATTTTCTGTCTCATACAAGGTACTTAGAGGCGATCATTGTTTGACTTACAAAGCCATGTCTGACCCAGCTCTGTTAGAAATGCTACATCTAAAGAAATACCAAATCCTCCGCACCACATGCTCCAGAGACCTCAACCTCATTACCACAATCAACAGAACATGCTGGAGGGACAGGTTCATAACTCCGAGACTGCCCATGCTATGGAATAGACTTCCCATACATGTCAAGCAGAGCACCTTACTGGCCCTCTTCAAGAGAAATCTTGATGAGTGGATGGGAAACTGAAAATTCACCCCAGGTATCACTCCAGTGGCTTTACATGACAGAGGCACAGGGAACTAAGGGTGTGTGGCACGATGCCAGTGTAAGCCTATGGGCTGGGCTTGTAAAGGCTCCTGGACCATTAGCCTAGTACACACCTATGAACCTATAATGGGGGTAAGCAAGAGGAGGTTTTTTTGAGTGGGAAACATTACATTTGTTTACTTACTGTTTATTAAGATTATTTGCATGAAGCCATGTGCATTAATCTGTGAATTTAAACTGCAAGTTGTCCTGTACTGGCTGGAGTGTTTTGCTAGCATCATCTGCATATATTACAATACTGTGGTCTGGAGGGTCAAGATTGTTAATAATGTAAGAAAAGCAGTGGACCTTTAAAAAAAAAAAAAAAAGGCCTTGAGGAATGCTGGTACTGCAGTGTGCCTTGATCAGAAAAGGTGTGGCAGTAAATTTGAAATGCGCTCTGTCTTTTTGATAATTTATGAACCATAATAATGTGTTCTTTCCAATGTTTGTTTAGGAGGAGGCTATAATGCACTGTTTTGAAAGCCCCAGTCACGCCACTGAAAATACCAACAAATAATAGGCTAACAAACTTGCTCTTGCTTCTTTTACTTTCAATCAGGCTGCTTCAGTCATTCAAGGCAGCCTGAGCCAATAGAAATGTCTCCTCACTGCTTTGTACAGCAGCTCAGGAACATTCCTTTTTAAGGGAGTTTTCTACCTTCTTACATACCTGCCTTAGTCTCCAGTCAAGAGTACACACAATAATGGGCAGATTTGAAAATATCCTGGTTAGCAGGCTAGCACAGTAAGCAGACTTCTTTTTATCAATGAAACTCAGAAGTCCTCAGAGCTCCTCTCATTGTCAGGAGTACACAAGGAGTTTCAAGCACTAGTAAAGGGAAAATACAGAACTAATTCTACCTTTTTATTTTTAAACATTGATGCAAGTAAAATTCTTTTTTTTTTTCCATTAGGGAAGCTGCTGCCAAGCAACCAGTACCATGAGCCACTCCTGCTTTTAAGATGAAGACATTTCAGGTGAACATTCAGTGTTGCAAAATGTAAAGCCGACAAACCTGAGTGTCATTCCTTAAAAAGTTTGAGTTGTTTGTTAATAAGGCACGAGTTTACTTCTACAAAGACCGTCTTCAGTCAAGACTTGGGTAAAATGTCTATGAGCACTACAATAACACACACAGAAATGTGGTGCTAGCTTAAAAGCCACACCTTATACAGATGAAAACTCAATCAACTCAACAAAGATGAAACAAACAGCTTCTATATAATACAAGAACAGAAATGCTATTAAATTTTATTATAGGTTACAAGTCACTCTGGTACCCAAGCTGTCTAAATAACATCATGAAAGTACATGTTTGAGTAGGGGGAATCACTGCTTTCATTAACCAAGGGTAGAAAGTTCAGTTGTGTAGGGACGTAACAGTATGTCCCAGTACATTACAGTTGCAGTATTCATTACAAATAAGAATTAATCTACTAAGAATATTGCATATCCAGTCAGTATTATCAAAGCTTGGGCACTTTCCTCTCTTGCATTGGCCTGATATATGCCCTAAGCACTAGATTATGAAGCAGTACAAAAGGGATGCACAGGTATGAAAATTTTCAGGACTCCCAATATCAGAATAATTGAGGCAAAGGAGTGAGTTTTGATTGACAAATATGAGAGGTGAAAATGTATATGGGCTCCACCTTGGCCAGAGGAAGGGTGAAACAAGGAAGATTAAGAGAGGGTGTGCATTCTGCAACAGTGACCTACACAGATATCTACTGTTAGGGTAAGTTTTTACACAGCAGTACTATGTTCATCATTAGATCCTGTTGCAGTATTAATTACACATGGGAATATTCTCAACCTTTTTAAATTATCTGGGAGGAGGAAAAGGTAGTGGAATTTGAATCTAGAATTCCTTACAGGACAGATCTGACAAAACCAGTTCTGGATCTGGAAAAGGCAAATTTACACTATTTAGTAAAATTGTGAAACAAGTCCAACTAGCTGCTTCTAAAATAGATCTAGTGTCCAGACCCTTGAAAATTACACCTGAAGATGTTACTACTTTGGCAGAAAGGGCTATAACCTGACCTGGAAGGGATTCCTCACAGGAGGAAAAGGAAATAGCTAGGGAAATCCATTTATTGACAGTTTGCTTTCAGGCAGGACTAATCAGCAAGGCTAATAAATTTCCAATTCTGGAAGTTAACAAAAAGTTGGTGACTTTTCCTGATGGTGGCAATCTTGTCCAAATAAAACCTTCGCTGCTTAGGGACATCTTAAGAATGTAACTCTTTCTCCTTTATTTGGAGAACTGGGAAAAAGCATACAAAAGCAAGTTTACTGAGCATTTACCTTAGAGATTTTTTGTTGACAATCTTAGGCAAGAAAGAAGAGTTAATCCTAAGGGATAACATTGTTTTTGTGGAAAACTATGCCATAAGGGAGTGTAATGTAGATCCTTTAAGTTGAAGTAAGGGCTAATAGTAAAACTGTCTTCTAGGTACAGAACATTAGACAGGAGGACAACGAAGCAGGCTTAAAGGTAGGAAGAGTCAGCTTCGGAAACGCACAATTCATGTTCAATTTTCTTGATGGTCTGATACATAGGTTGCCTTTCAAAAACTGCTCGACCTCAAAACGTAGACAGTGGTGGCTCTAAGAGAAGACATGTGGATATGGATAAGAAATGTGCTTAGATGGAAGAATATTCCAGTCCTGAAATGAACATCCCATAAAGGTATAAAGAACAGAAGGGATATCCATACTGTAAAGGTCCTGTTCTACGTTTTGGCACCAAATAGAACTTTGCTGTTTAGAAACTCAAGATTATCTGGTGGCAGGTTTTATAGCTTCCTGTAACACTTGTAGCACATCCACTGATAAAAGGTGTCTAGTGTCTGCAAGACTGGGTATATGACAGCACCCTTCTGTTGAGTGAGCAAGTCCATCCTATAGGGTGTGACTTATGGTGATTGCCCTTGGCCAGGTGAAAGGAAAAGGAAGACCCAGTGTTGCCAGAGCCAAACAGATGGGAATCACCAACAGCATCTTAGGGTTGCTCTTGATTTTGTACAGGACTTTCAACATCAGGAAAAGGAAAGAAAATAAAAGGAATGCCCCTTTCCATGACATTGACATGGAGTCTATCTCGAAGTCCACAGGCACGGAACTATGGAACAAAACAGTCTAAGCTGCCAGTTTAGAGTTGCAGCAACTAGATTTATTTAAGGAGTTCCCCACTGAAAGAGAACCTGCAAGAAGACCTTTTTGTTCAACATTCATTCATGAGGACCTACCCTGGAGATGCTCAAGTCATCTGCCAATGTGTCAATCTCTGACAGAATGTAATCTGCCTGAATAAAGTTGTGTTGGACAGCTATCCCAGAGATCATCAATTCAAATCAGAAGCATAAATTTTTTCTCCTCCATGTTTGCTTATGTAAAACATCATGGTGTTATCTGTGACGGTTTAAAGGATTCCTGAAGACTAGAGGTAATGTTCCAAATGAAGAGCAAGGATCAGAGCTTTCATTTCCTTGACATTTATACTGTTGCTCCTGTGCTGCCTTGACCATACATCCGGGACCTTTATGTTACTAGAACATGTTCCCAAAGATAGGTTTGAAGCACTTGTGGATGTTTCTTGATAAGAAGAAACCAGAAAGGGTGTTCTTGACTGAGTGATAACTGTCTGATTCACCAAATTCCTTCTTTATGAAGGGCAAGACAGTACTCGAGTCCAAATGGTGACAGTACTCAGCCCAAATAGACTTCAGTTACCGGTGAATCTTTAATTTGTGGAATGTGGCAAAAGGTAACATTTGTAAGGATGAAGCCATATACTCCAGGGCTCTCACTATCACTCTTGCTCATGAAGTAAGCAATCAGAAACTGCCTTTTACCTTGGAGAAGAAATGCCATCACGGACAGTGTTGAGACAGCAACCTAGAAAAACAGATCTTGATATGGAAAGACAGACTTTTCAAGTTTATTGTGAAGCCTACGAGATGACAAACCTGAGATCCAAGATAATCTTGTCTCTTGAAGAAGCCTGGAGAAGATGAGAGTCTAGACAGGAATAGAAAAAAAAACCTGCAGCCGGCTATGACAGGAGCCAGGTATTTGGTGAATACCTTTAGAGATATAGAAGAGCAAAAGGCAAATCAGAAATTCAAAAGTGAAATTGGAAGACAGAAAATCAAACATTTTCTATGCTGTAGTTGAATGGGAATATATAGATATGCACCTTTGATGTCCAGGGTAACCAAAACATTACAGTAAACCCGTGCTCCCCCTGAACAGACCCATTTCCCTTCTTACAAATCATACTCTGCTGGCTTGCTTGCTCTAAGCATATCCCACATTTCTTTCTGCTGGCTTGCTTTCTCTAAGTATATCCTACTTTTCTTTCTGTCCCCTGACTCCACATTGTGGACTAACCTCTGCTGTCTGCCCCTGCAGTCCCTCCAGGTATCCTTGCTCCTGATACCATTCCACTGATTGACTCATGATAGCCATCCTCTTTCTTGGCTCTCTCTCATCTTCACTTCCCCGCTTTCCCAATACCTCCCTCTCCTCTTCCAATCTCTCTCAGTCCCCTTCTTCATCCCTGCCTTCCCACCCTTAGTCTATGTAGTGGACACTACTACCTGTAGCGCCATGTTTAAATATTCCCCTGTCCCACTCTGATCTGTCCCGCCGTAGGCTGCTCCACATTGCTCGGTAAGTACTGCTCTGCATCTAACTGCCAAATTTTGTGCAAGGAAATACAGTATACTGTTGATAATGTTTGTGCTCTGCAGTCGTGTTTGTTGTATTTTGGGCTAGCCGTGCGAACGCACTCAACAGCAATGTGTATAGTGCCCTGAATGCTTGCCACACGCTATCCCTTCATTTGGTCTTTTATTCTATATTGCTCAACACTGTACTATGAATTAGTTGGATACTTATGGATAACTGCTGACAACTGTGCTTTATTTGTTAGTTTAACTATAAACAGCAATGCTAAATGTCTTTCTGATTCAACTGTATTAGACTTAACTACGTTCCGCGGCTAACACTTTCTGTAATCACTTTATGCTGAAGCGGATTCAGGGGCTTAACTGTAGGCCTGCTGCTCGCACCATAGAGTATCCCCTGGCCTAGAAGCAGGTTTAAAGTGAACAACAGGCACGGACTCTCCGTGCGCTTAGACCTAAAGGGAAAGGCTTAGTCCGTTCTCTTCCCCCAGCTGTAACCCTGTATATTGCACTACATTTACTGTACTGCCATATAACAGAAACAGACATTTGCCCTTTTTTTTTTTTTTTTTTAATGCAGTACCTATCTTAATGCTTGTTGTACCTACAATACAAGCAGGGATTGACTCTCAATCCTATATTCTATTCTGGTTAACCTGCTGAACCATAACTGGCCTAGGTAAGGGTTCTTGCTAAGCGGTTAGCAGCAGAATGTAGATATGAATGAACTGATTGCTGTGGAATCTGAAGCAGTGCTTAGTCCGTTTTGGTGGACATATGTTACTTATGCTGTAACCATTTGTAATGAATGCACTGCAATCTGTGGTATGTTACCGATATTTCTAATGCATTTACTAGACTGCAAGCTTTTGGTGAAATTGTTTCTGTAATCCCTGCATACCATTTTATTATTTAAAATTAACTTGCATTTCTTGCTTAAATTACAACTATATCTATATAGCTTATGTTTGTATTAGCAACCCTACAAAGTCTCGTCTCTGCTCTGTTCTCTACCTAGTGGCTCCTTTGCTCTGCTGCATAAACTAATCTGGTTTCTTTGCTATCTTAATTAAAGCTGTCAGCACGGCGGCAACTCTGGGTGCTTCCATCCCTCTCTAACTCTCTGCAAAGTCAACTCCCCCGAAAGAATATCCACACCAGGACTCCTGAAGTGCTCCCTTAAGTCCATTTTTATATAGTGTAAGTACTTGTGTTTAACTGCTATTTTGTGCTCACAATACAGTAGAGCATGTACTCCCTTCGTGCCTGATAAGCAGCCTATGGTGATCCTTTATTTTTCCCCTCAAACTCCCCTATATGCTACAGCCATTTTCTGGCTGTACTGAGTCTTAAGCTGCCATTCTCCACTTTTGCAACGAGGTGGCACTGTCTACCACCCTATAATCTCTACTCAAACTTTACAGTAAACCCGTGCTCCCCCTGAACAGACCCGTTTCCCTTCTTACAAATCCTACTCTGCTGGCTTGCTTGCTCTAAGCATATCCTACAGTTCTTTCTGCTGGCTTGCTTTCTCTAAGTATATCCTACTTTTCTTTCTGTCCCCTGACTCCACATTGTGGACTAACCTCTGCTGTCTGCCCCTGCAGTCCCTCCAAGTATCCTTTCTCCTGATACCATTCCACTGATGGACTCCTGATAGCCATCCTCTTTCTTGGCTTTACTCGCTCTGTTCGCCTTGTGGGCTCACTCCGCTCCCCTCCCCCCAATTCTTCTACATTTATTCTAACCAATATTCCCCTCCCCTTCCTCTCTCAGCCAGTCCAATCATGTCTCCACATTATCCCCTCCCCCACCCACCCTCCACTAAGTAACTACCCCATCCCAAACCATAAGGTCCTGTACTCCCACATCTATACCCCTCCCTCTTACACTCTCACACACCACCCGACATCCTACTACTTCCTTTATACCTAACTCACACCAATTAACCATGCTTTCTCCACTTTCACAACCCCTTCTCATCCTATCAACTTACTTCTTCTAATTCCTCTATTCTATACTACCTCTTACAAACCCCCCCACACCCAACTCCCATCCTCACCCTACCAAATCTCACTTTCACAGTACATCCTCCTCTCTAGTTCAACCAAATCCACTCCACTACTTCAAACCAAAAATGATGACCCCTCAATAAAACATCACATACCTAAACTAATATTGCATTTCCCACAAAACTCAAAGAGCAAACCAAGGCTCCTGCTCCTATCCTTCTTTGATTGCCTATGCTTAGCAGGAGACATGCACCCCAACCCCGGACCTAATACTAGCACCAATCCTAATCCCCCAAACACAGCCAATATTAGCAACCATAAATATCTCAAGCTACTGACCATTAATGCCCAGAGTCTAAAAAACAAAACAGCCCACTTCCATGCCTGGCTATACCTTACCCTACCAGAAACAGTAGCTGTCTCTGAGACATGGCCAAAACCCCACATTTCTGACTCTGAAATCCTACCCCCTTGGTTTCAAGCACTCAGCCTTAATCTACTCTAGCCTACTCTCCATCGCTCCCTACCAAAAGTCCATTACTCAGTTTTAACAACACAGAACTAGTCATAGGAATACTCAAAATGAATAACTATAAAAGCATTTGTGTTACAGCCCTCTATATATCCCCACAGGAAACAATACCATTACACTTGAAGAAATTCTTCTATGAGCCACAACTAACATTAAGCTTGAGACATGCATATTAGGGGATGTGAACACTTGACAAACAAAATTCATACCAATAATCCCTCCATATCTATCAATCTATTCAATTTCACTCAACTTACAAATGGCATTACTAGACCCAATAAAAGCAAGCCCCCAGGCTCCACTCTTGACTGTATCCTAGTCTCCCTCCCAAACAAAATCTCACACACAGGCATCTTACCAGACTCCATTAGTGACCACTTGCCAGCCTTCATCCATCGAGCAACCACCTCCACTCCTCAACTACACCAATATATCCATACACAGAACCTTATAAACTTTAACCCTACAACTTTCTCCAATTCTCTCAAACTAACAAATTGGGACAATCTAAAAACTCTTCCTCTAGACAACTCTGTAGAATTCAACTCAACCTTCTTAGATACCCTGAACTCCCATGCCCCAAAAACAAAACAAATAAAACCCAACTCCACCCAGTGTCTAACTAAAGATACTAAAACACTTATGCAACAAAGAGAAGACCTGGAAACTTTACCATCACAACAAACACCCTGACACCCTTCTTAAATACAACTCTGCAACCTAGCCAAAAAACAAATTATAAAAGATAAAAAAAATCTTACTATACTAAACTCCAATCTAATCACTCCAAAAATCCCAAACAATTCTGGAATTCCATCAACTTTCTTCAGAACCCAGGTACCAAAAACAATCCTTGCCCTAACACCAGTAAATCTGACCCAGAAATAGCCACTCTAGTCAACTCCTCCTTTACCAACACTATAGCAGAACTCACCAAGACCGTCCCAAACCACAACCCCTCCCCTCAACTCAAACCCTCTTCCTTAGCCTCTACCCAACCTTCCATCTCTAACACCCCCCCCCATATTTCATCTCAAACCCATCTCTACCTCATACATAAAAATAACTTCTCTAAACTTAAGCCATGCTCCAATGCCCCTAACAATATGCCCTCACTCTTTCTAAAACTTGCAGCAGACGGTATCGCCATCCTCATTAGCATTCTCATCAATAGATTCATACAGGAATCTTATGTCCCCAAACTGTTGTGTGCAGCCTTTATCCTACCCCTCCAAAAAGGAGGCAAAAACAACATCTCAAACTTCCGGCCCACAGCCATTCTCTCCCCAATTTCAAAAATTCTTGAAAAATGCATCCACCTCCAGCTCATGCCTTTCCTTACCAATAACCAACTCCTCACCCCTACACAACATGGTTTCTGTCCTGGCCATAGCACAATAACTGCGCTTCTCACTTTCCTAGACATAGTAAACCACACCCGTGATTCTGGAGAAATTGTATCCACAGTCCTTCTAGACCTCTCCAAGACTTTTGACACAGTCTCCCATACCAATCTCCTGAACCACCTTTCTAAGCTTAACCTCTCTCAAAACACCCTAACCTGGTTCAACAGCTACCTCTCTGACAGATCTCAGGCCATGAAATGGAGAACTGGCACCTCAGCCTTCCTACCTACCCCGACTGGGGTACCCCGGAGATCCATACTCGGTCCAATACTCTTTAATATATTTATTAATGATTTCCATGCAGCCATTCCTAACATTAAGATAGTGCAATACGCAGAGGACTCAACTTTAGTCTGCTCCACTTTTAACCTCCCTGAGCTCCAAACAAAAACTCAAACTGCCTTCTCAACTACCGAGAACTGAATGCTTCAAAACCACCTCTCTCTAAATGCCAACAAATCCAAAATTCTATTTGCTCCCTCAAAATACCTCCCTCTCAACAAAAACTCTTTCAAAATTATCAGCCTTGCCAACTCCACCATAGAAGTTGTTCCTTTTACTAAACTTCTAGGGGTTACTATTGATGAACACCTAAAATTCGATACTCATATTCAGCTAAATATTAAGAAAACACATCAAAAACTTAGGTATGCTGTAAAGAAACTCCCACTTTCTCTCTCCTTCTACAAGACAAACACTCGCCACTACCTACTTACTACCGTCACTATTGTACGGTGCTCTCCTACTAACCAACCTATCTTCCTCTATCTCTTCCAAAATGGAAATCTGTTGCAACAAAATCTCAAAATTCGCCACTAAATCCAAATGCTCCTCCCACCACTGTACATCTCTCCACCTGCTAAATTGGCTAAAACCTCCCAACTACTTTGACTATCTCCAACTCACTACAGCCCACAAGTTAATTTTTAAACCAACTAAATGCCCAGCACTAACATCTTACCATCATACAACCCACACACAACTCTAAGATCTGCCCACCAAAATCTAATTACTGTACACAAACCAAACTGTCCCGCTGGTCAGCTTATCTTATCCTTTTCCTTAGCTAAAAAAAGGAATTCTCTCCCTCCTTCTCTAAGACGTTCTGAAAACTTTGAACACTTTAAAATCCAGCTCCATTCCTATCTCTCCCATAATTGAAAATGTAACTGCACTCTCCCTACCTAACCTGCTAGTAACTCTACAAGTAACTCTCCTCCATACTGATTTCCTAAACAATTGCCTCACTCTGAATATAACAATCTAACATCTGTATCTTGAATGCATATATTGTAAATAGTATACGGTCTTCTCTCTCCCCCATTTGGGAATGATTCTCACTACTGCCAACATACAATTGTAGATGCTATTTAACAAAGAACAACATGCCCCTAACCTAAAATGTAATGTATGCTCTTCATTTTTCTATTATACAACTGCCTCTCTCTGAATACATCAATATCATGAATGTATACATTGTAAATAATGTACTTTCCACCTTTATTCACCCCTTTTCTGAGAAGAATTATTATTTACTGTCATCTTACAAATGTTAGTTGCTTTATAACCATTTACAGATGCTTTGCAACCTCTGTACAACTTGTTCTCTAATCTAGTATGTAATGTATGTTCTTCAATTTTGCTATTATAATTTGCTTAGTTTTACTATATAATATTACATTTTGCTTATTTTTACTATGTAATATGGAGCATTTCTCCCTGAGCCTCCAATGAAAATGGGCTCCTTGAGCCGGGTGGACCTCCCCGGTCATCAAACTGGAAATAAATAAAACAGCTTAAGAATCACTGAAAGCAATGTTTGGAGACCCCTAGAGCTTTGGAACCTTTAGGAATGTGCTGAGGAGCCATAAATCCAGAATGGGTCTCAAAGTTCTCTCCTTGCTCACAACTGTCTTAAATAAAACAACTTTTTTACTGGGGAATAAGAACTGGATCTGTAGTTCCCTAACGGAATAATTTTTTCCCATTTTGAAAAAGTTAAGTGCTCTTGGTCTGGGGGCACTTGCAGAATAATAAAATGGATTGGAGCAAAAAAGTAAGTTAGTGTGTAATCCTTCTATATGACAGAGACCCGACTAATCTAAAGTTATCAGTGTCCATAGCAGGAGTGAAAGAGAAAGCTTGCTTAACAGAGAAAGGGAAGAGGACGAGGTGAGAGAGGGGAGACTGAGGCAATCACAAACTGGCAGATTTGGCTGGAAAGAAACTTTCTGACCCTTTGAAGTCTGGCTCGGACTTTTTTTCTGGAACAACGCTTTACATTTCTTTATATTTTTGCTTCTGCTCTTTTCAAAAAAAGGTGGCCCCTCTTGTAAGCATAATTCCTGTGGAATAGGTGACAGGAAAATCTGTTTAAAGTCCTTCATAATCTTGCCTCTCTCTCACAGGTTTTTAAAAACTTTCATCAGCAGCAAGTATAAAACTTTTCCTATCCAAGCATCATTCAATAACTTGGACTTAAATCTTCAGATGAAGACTGTAATCTCAAGAGAGTACTTCCTTAAAACAGACCATGTAGCAGCAGCTCTGGAAAACACATCAACAGCACCGTTAACTGCACCTGATAGAGTGCAAAGCTACTCAAGAAGAATTTCACATAGATAATAAAGCTTTAGCATCAGACTCTGGCAAATCAGTCAGTAGTCTACTCAGGTTACGCAAAAGACAAAATATACCTAATCATACGAGTTTAATAGTTTACAGCTCAGAAAAAGTATAGCTGAGGTGTGCACTTACTTTCTGTGCCTATCCATTGGCCTACTGACATTATTGGACAAGGCATTAGCAGACTGATGTAACTTAGTTTATTTTCTAGATTCCACAGAAATTACTGCAGGGTCTGAAGAAGGATTTTTATTACGGAGTGTGTGTGGGTGTGTATAACCCTGTAAAACCTGTCTGTTTTTTTAGGCTCTGGAGTGTGAGATTCTGGGTTTAAGGAAGCCATGGCAAACGTATCCTGCAAAGTTTTTAAGAGCAAAGGAAAATCAGGTTTGATGATCTCAGCACATAGGTCATAATATCTTTTCTGCATATCAGAAACCTGCTTACCTTCCTATGGGAAATGCTACATCATCTAACACAGTATCTCCAAAAGAAAGGTCCCCTGAAGGGGAGTCTTAAGACATTATCCTCATCTTCAGATTCAAATCCAACTTGTAAATTAATTTAAGAATAAGCTAAATTAACTTCAGATTCTGAATTTTCCTCTTTAAAGGATGATTCTCTCTCTCTCTCTCTCTCTCTCTTGTGAGGGGAAGAGGAGGAAGGACACGAGGAAGAAAGTTGAGTTTTTAGGAAAATAAGTGCTTTAAAAAGACCACAGGAGAAATCATATTACTCTTTCCCACTCAGAAGAATGAGTAGAAGATAAAAAGACGTTATGTACTTACCATAACGTTCCATGTTTGTAGTCCATCTCGCCTACATTCTTGCTGGATGGGTTCGGAGCAGATATTCGGCTCTGACTCAGCCGATACTAAAGCTCAAGGGCTTTTACTGGCTCGAGGCTAAACCCCTATCCCATGGTGCCTCACGGCAATTCCCCAGATCTTGCTTGCAAGAAAGCAATAAGTACCTAACAGTTATGAAACTATCAAAAACTGTGTACATACAGACAAAATATTATGCATTATCCATGCTAGGTGGACAACTACAACCAGGTCAGACAGCATAAATATAGTCCACCAGATCCTCCAGGAATAGAAAGGGGGCAGGAGGGAGGGACGCAAGAATGTAGGCGAGACGGACTACAAACATGGAATGTTATGGTAAGTACATAACATCTTTATATTATGTAGTCCTATCTCGCCGTAATTCTTGCTGGATGGGACAGCGGCCCTAGCACCTGTATCCCGGGTGGCTCAAGCGAAGAGACTCCTCAGCACAGCGGACCCAAAGGATGACCTGCCCCAGGAGGCCAAGTCCAATTTGTAATGAGTGACAAATGTATGTGGTCTTGCCCAAGTAGCTGCTGCACAAATAGTATCAATTGGGAGCCTAGATCTAAAGGCACATGAAGGAGATACTGCCCTTGTAGAGTGGCCTTTTATTTTGTTGGGAAACTGTTTGCCAGCAGTCTGATAAGCAAAGGAAATACAATCTGAAAGCCATTTTGAAAGGGTAACCTTAGAAACAGACAAGTCTTTATTTTTGTCCAAAAAGGAAACAAATAATTGATTTGATTTTCTGAATTCTTAGTCCTGTGTAGGTAAAACCTGAGAATTCTGTGAATGTCTAATTGGTGTAGTCTGTACTCAGATTTATTAAAATGATTTGGAAAAAAACACTGGTAGCTCAATAGGAGTGTTAAGATTATGCCCTGAGCATACCTTGGGAAGAAAGGAAGGGTTTGTCCTGAGTGAGACTCTATACTTGTGGAAAATAATGGAAGGAGGTTGAATAGTAAGAGCTTGCAGTTCTGAGATTATCATAGCAGAGGTTATGGCTACTAAGAATAGTGTTTTCCAAGATAATAATTTCAGATCAGATGAAGAAGAGGGCTCAAAAGGTGCAGAAATTAATGATGTGAGAATTAAGTTCAGGTCCCAGGGTTCCGATTGTTGTTTGATTGGAGGCCTGAGAAGGAGAACTGCCTTCAAAAAGGTTTTGCACAAAGAGTGGGACATGATGGGATTTCTTATGAAGCCAAAATGGACATTTGAAATGGCAGCTAACTGAACTCTGACTGTAGTGGCTGCAGCTCCATGAAAAATGGACGCAAGGAAGGACAAAATAGATTCTATAGGAACTGTACAGGGATCTAAGCCTTGGTTTAAAGCCCAAATAGAGAACCTTTTCCATTTGCTGGAGTATAACTTCCGAGTAGAAGGCTTATGGGAAGGAATCAGAATGTGTTTGACTGAAGGAGAGAGGGAAACGCACCTGGCTATATGTGGAACTGGAGCAGCCATGCTGTCAATTTTAGGGTGTGGATGGTGGGATGGAACTGCCCCAATTGATGAATCAGGAGGTCTGGAGATGGTTCCAGAATCCATGGTTCCTCCAAAAGGTAGGGCCACAGGAAGGGAAACCAGACTTGCCGAGGCCAGTAAGGAGCAAAGAGGATCAGGGTACTCCTCAACTGTTTTCCTTTCTGTATTACCTTTGGGATGAGAGGAAAGGGTGGGAAGGCATAAAGAAATCCCAGGGGCCAATCGTGGACTAAAGCATCCCTGGGTGACATCCCCAGATGGGGAATTACGGCAAAGTAGCTGCTGCATTTGGTGTTCAGGTGTGTGGCGAATAGGTTGCAGCAAGGCTGGCCTCATCTGTGAAAGATCTCTTTCGCAACTTCTGCATTCAGTGACCACTCGTGAGGCATCAGAATTGTGTCTGCTATCACACTGGATTTCCCCGGAAGTGCGTTGCTATCAGAAAGCGTTCTGTCCATTGCCCATTTCCAAACTCTTAAAGCCTCTCAGCAAAGTGTATAAGATTTGGTTCCCCCTTGCTTGTTTATGTACCACACGACAGACATGCTATCTGACTGAATCGCAATTGTCCCAGTGGGAAGAGAGTTGTGAAGTGCTTGCAAAGCATATAGCACCTCTCATCTTCAGAAAACTGATGTGCAAGTGGTTCTCGTAGTTCTGCCAAGTACCTTGGACCATCATTTCCAGATAATGCCCCCCCCAATCTGGGAAGCGCCCGTGGTCAAAACTGCTTTCTCTTGGGGAGGAACAAGTGGACGACCTAAGAGAAGTTGTTCTGTATGCAACCACCATGTCAGATCCTTCTTGCAGGTGTTTGTGATAAGAATCTGATGAGACAAGGGAAGATCCTGCATCGACCATTGGGCAAATAGTAGCCACTGAAGTATTCTCATGTGCAGATGGGCTAAGGAACTAATAGAATGGAGGAAGCCATAGTCCCTAGGACTTGAAGGGCTACCCTGGCCTGAACTTTGTGACTGTTTAGCAAGGATCTGACTTGGTTGCATAGTGATTCTACTGTTTCTGGTGCTAGTCTTGCTGACTTGGTGGTTGTGTCTATTTCTGAGCCTAAGAATACAATGTGCTGCGAAGGAGATAAGGCTGATTTTTTTAGGCTGACTGCGATGCCTAAACTGGCACACAAGGATAGAGTTTCGTCCCTAGTTCTGATGAGTTGATGCTTGGTGGTAGCAGTGAGGAGCCAGTCATCTAGGTACGGAAATACCTGGAATCCTTGACGTCTCAGGTGAGCCGTTACCACTGCCATCCATTTGGTGAACACTCTGGGGGCTGTAGTGAGGCCAAAGGGCAGTGTTCGGAACTGAAAATGACTAGCTCCCAGCCGGAAGCATAAGTGACTTCTGGAGCACCCCACGCTGTGGGGGTGGCAGCGGAGAAGAGGTTGCTGCCTGCTGCTGATGGGACATGGGTCCCAAAGGTATGGCTTTTGCAGAGGATAAAGCCCTCTCTATTACTTTAAAGGCCTTTCCTCCTCCACTCTGAAGACCTCCGCTCCAACGAGATGGATGGTCAGCTCCTAGCAAGGGGAAATGGTGCCGAAGCAGATGTGGGAACCGAGCTGAGTCGAGCCGAGGCACCGAGATGGAGAGTCCATTTTGATGTGGTAGTATGCATCCTAAAGATCTACTGAGCACATCCAATTGCCTTTCCCGATAAAGGGAAATATCAACTGCAGAGTGATCATTCGGAACTTCGATTTCTTTACGGACTTGTTGACTCTGCTGAGATCTAGAACTGATCTCCAGTCCCCTGTCTTTTTTGGAACTGAAAAGGATCTAGAGCACGTTCAGAATCCTATATGCTCTGTGGGGACTTTTTGGATGACTCTTTTTTGCAGCAACAAGATGACCTCTGATGTTGCATGGTCTAGTTGGAGGGGTGGCACGTCTGGTAGAGACTGGTTTACTGGGGGATCAGAAACAAAGGGGATCAGATAACTTCTGGATATTATGGTGTGTACCCAACAATCTTGCGAAATGTTTAGCCTGGCGCTTGGGTACAGCGATAGATGACCCGACTGCCTCCAGAGAAGGACAGTCAGGCAAACCCTCAGGGGCAATGGAAGGGACGATCAGAGAAGGTTTCTCTATCTCCCTGGTGTTGCGGACCTCCTCTGCCATGAGTGCTGCATCTTCCATTATATCCTCCCCCTCTGCCTCTAGGGGAGGGTTGACCTTGTGCCTGAGGGGAAACCTTTTTGGGATTTACAGAACACATTTTCCCTCCTGTATTACCCTTGGGATAAGGTCTAGACAGGAGGGAAAAATGGACTCGGACAGCAGATAAGGTTTTCCCTTCCTGCTCGCACCTGGTCAAGGTCTCTTTCACCTGAGGTCCAAAAAGAGAAGAACCATCAAAGGGGACATTAGTGAAGGAAGGCAAAGGATTCCGTGAGGTTACAAAGATGCATCCAAGAATGTCTCCTGAGAGAGATTCCTGCTGCGGCTGCTCTACTTGCTCCGTCAGCTGCATACGAAATCAGCCTCATGGAGGAGTTAGCTATCAAGGTAAGGGTGGAGAGCTGCACAGAAACCTTACCCATGGATTCCAAAGCTACTGAAGCCTGAAGGGTATCTCCCAACTCCTTCAGGAGATCCCTCTGAAGATGAGTGAACTGGGTAAGGTAATTCAGCGATCTCAGAGTAAGTGCCGCTGAAGAGAAGGTACGCTTCCCATACCTATCCATCATCCTGGACTCCTTGTTAGGAGGATGGATATTAGAAGATGTTTCAGACAACTTCTTCTTGGTGGCTGCTGCTACCCACCATAGCATCAATGGGAGCTCCTTTGATAAGAAAGGACTTATCTTCCGGTGCAGTCATGAATTTATTTGGCCTCCTCAGGATGGGCTCCACTGTGTCTGGGGAGGTCCAGGCTTTCCTCAATATGACCCCTAAGAGCTGGTCATAAGGTGGTGTCACCCAGGAGGTAGAAGGTAGGGAACCAAAGGATTCAAGATACACTGATTTGTCCTCAGTAGGGTTAGAGGTCTTCTTCACCCCTCTAAGGATTTCTAGGATGTCAGAAAGAGAGACATTCTCAGAGGGGGGATCTAGGCGACCGTTCTTATTCCTCCAAATCAGTGTCAGCAGTGACAGACTCAGGTGAGTCAACATGCTTCCTCTTACACAGTCTTTTTCGAGGGAGCTCTCCAGTGGGATAATCTGGTGAGGTCACGGAAAAGGGGGCCACTTCAATGGGGGCTGCTTGAGTCTCTGGTTCCCTACGCTGTGGGGGTGGCAGGGGAGAAGAGGTTGCTGCCTGCTGCTGGTGGGACATGGGTTTCAAAGGTATGGCTTTTGCAGAGGATAAAGCCCTCTCTATTGCTTCGAAGGCCTTTCCTCCCCCACTCTGAAGACCTCCGCTCCGAGGAGACGGATGGTCGGCTCCTAGCAAAGGGAAATAGCGCCAAAGCAGATGTAGAAACCGAGCTGAGGCACAGAGAGGGAGGGTCAGTTCCGAAGAAAACCCAGGGTTACCATCCTCCTCAGAGTCGACTCGAGAGCGTCGCCTCCCAGATCCCTCGGCTCCAGACTGAGCCACTGAGGATAGAGTAATCAGTTCCAAGGAAGCAGTGAGGATCCCAGGAACCAACAGATCCAACACCTTAGAACCTGAAGTGATTGGCTCAGAGCGAAGCAGTCAGAGGAGGAGCAGTGGTTTGCAAAAGGGTCGGCTCCAAAGCCTTTGGGTCCAGAGGGGCCAATTTCTTTGCCAGAGCTGGATCAGAAAGCAACCTCTTCACCACCCGCTCGATGTCCTCATCTGAGTGTGTCCTGGAGGATCAGGTGGAGACAGAAGGAGATCTTCTCCTCTCCAAAATAGGAGATCTCAAAAGTAGGTGAGACAGGGTCAATGTCAGGTAATTGTCTCAGTACCGAAGGTTGCCTCGGCATCGAAGAGACCAACGGTACCGATAGAGAATAAGCTGAATCGGAGCCAGAACTCCTCGTCTCCAACGCTTTGGACTTTTTCAATGGCTCCGAAACTGGAGCCAAAGATTTACGTTTTGAAGTCTTAGGAGCTGCCTGACCAAGTTCCAGCTGTTCCTGGAAGGAACTGGTCATAAGACCCCTATCAATGTGTTTATGTTTTCTCTCATTCAAGACCCTGGTACTGAACGCATGGCAAAAGGTACAGGGTTCTTGCAAGTGAGCTTCACCTAAGCAGTACACACAACTAGTGAGACTGTCTGTCTGTCAAGGACATCTTTTGTGAACATCTATCACATTTTTTATACCCCGAAGGACGATGGCCCTTATGTTCTCTGTCCTTTTCTTTTGACATGCTAACAGGAACAACTATTATCTAGCTAGAAAGAAGACAACAATGCTAACTACTGAGGTAACAATACCAATGAGAACAGTAAAGATAGAGGGGAGATTCTATTGTTTATTATAAAACTTTTTTTTTTTTTTTTTTAAGACTCACACAGGTTGGAAAGGCCCTCTAACTTAAACAAGCCGTACAATCCTATGGGGAAAAATAGGGGTCAAACACTCTGAACAGTCACACAATAAAGCTACTAATAATAAAGATGAAGAAAAAAGGTGGAAAAGGACAAGATTTAGTAAATAAATCTATTACTTAGCCAACCTTGAAGCTTTCATGGCAAATGAGATCTGGGGAATTGCCGTGAGGCACCACGGGATAGGGGTTAGCCTCAAACCAGTAAAAGCTCTCGAGCTTTAGTAATGGCGGAGTCGGAGCTGAATATCAGCTTCTAACCCATCCAGCAAGAATTACGGTGAGATAGGACTACATAACATATGTTTTGTCTGGTTTTTTTTTCCCCCTTAGAAATGCTTGCTTGAACACAACAGGAAGGATCCAGCTCCTAAAGTGCCTAGATAAGGGTGCCCGGAACTTCTTTACAGACTAAACTTTGAGAAATGCCCTCATGTCTCTCAGCTATCATAAAAGTGCAGTTGTGTATACTTAACGTAAATGTAGATGTTCCAGTGTATTGACTGTTGAAAGCCTCATGTGTGTGATTTCCTGCCATACAAGCCCTTGGCTGGCCTGACTACAAGAGAATGGTCTCCCTCTTCCTAGAGCTGGCCTTAACCAACATCACTACGCTTGGGTATAAGGGGAGTGAGCCAGCCCCATGCCTTCATTACTTTTCTTGTCCCTAAATGCAGGAGCCCCCGGATTGTCTCTCAGGCCAAGGTTCTGAGATCCTGTAATCAAGGGAAGGGAGAAGTAGAAAAGAGGGTTAAACCTGAAGGAGAAGAATAGTCCAGCCTACACTCTAGGCTTGGGGGGAGGAGACAGGGAAAGAAAACTGCAACAGTGAATACACTCTAACATATACATTTAGGTTAAGTTTACACAACTCTGTTATGTTCTTCATGTTTTACTGCTGCAGTTCCTGACTTGTGTGATGATTCCCAAAGCTGAAAGGAAGGGAGAATGGAAAATTAAGGAGAGGCAAGAATGCTCTGCAAGATGACAGTGGCAAATCTGGCCCTAGACCTGGACAAGGCAGAAATATGGCAATGTTTGGTAAAGGTATGCACTGAAGACCAAGTTGCTGTCTCCAAAATGCCACTAGTGGGCACCCATTTAAGAAATGTAGCAGAAGTAGCAGCAGCCCTGGTGGAAAACCATCAAAGGGTTTCTTACCATGAAGGCTGTAACAGAAGGTGATACACTGGAAGATCCACTTGGAGATAGTTTGCTTAGAAACTTGGCCCCCCATCAGAACTACTGGCAAAGGACACAAACAGTTGGTCAGATTTCCTAATACTCTTGGTTCTAATCAGAAATGCAGTTATCTATGTACAGCCAAAGAATGAAGGATCCTTTCCCCCCTTGTTTTGGGAGTTGGGGAAAAAAGGCAAATGTATGGATTGATTTAATGAGTCTCTGTAACCAACCTTGGTCATAAAGGAAGGGTTAAGTCCTGAGTGATACTCTGTCTGGGTGGAAGATGATTAGATGTTTGATACACATGAGGCCCTGAAGCTCAGAAACTTTTCTGGCTAAGGTGATAGCTAATAAGACGGCAGTCTTCCAGGTCAACAATTTTAACTCAGTGGAAGCAGCTGGTTTGAAAGGCAAGTTTCTCTAACAAAAACTGAGGTCCCAGGGTGGGACTGGAGGCTTTCTGGGAGGCCTAACATGAATGACCCTTCTCAGAAACTGTTTCATGAGGGCGTTTGAAAAGAGAAGAGGCTGAGAATGCAGGTAGCCTGAAACAGCTCAAGCATGGATCTTTATGGAGGAGTAAGAGAGACCTTTGTCAAGAAGGCTGGCCAATAAGACAGAATGAAAGGAACCTTGGCTAGACAAGGAATTTATGCTGTCTGCACCAAAGGGTGAATCTATTCCACTTGATGGAGTAAGATTTCTTTGTGCGACATCTCCTGGACTCTTTTAGAATATTCAAGACCTGGTAGTCAGAGAGAGATTCCTTACATGAAATCAAGGTATCATTTATGCTGGCAATTTGAGTTTCCATAAGTTGAGGTATAAAATCTTGCCCTTGTCCTGTGTTAACAGGTCCATTCTCTGTGGTAGATGCCATGGTTCTGTGCTGGTTAGGCTGAGTATACCAGTGCTGCTTTGGCCAATCGGGGGCTATTAGTACTACCCTTGGCAACTCTTATCTTTAGCAATACCCTGGAGGCAGTGGTACTGGGGGGGGGGGGGAGCATAGTGGACAAGGCCTGTCCAAGTGAAAAAGAAAGCATCTGTCCTCCAAGCTGAATTATTTTCTCCTTGGAGCAAAATTTTTTCAGTTGAGCATTTTCTTTGGTGGAAAAAAGGTCTATCAATGGCACACGCCATTTTTTTTTGGCTACGTTGAGAAATACTTCCTGATGCACTTGCCACTCATGGGGGTTTGACAGGCTTCTGCTGAGGTGATCTGCTAGCTGGTTGGGTACACCTTGCAAGTACTGTGCCATGAAGTGTAATCGTAGGAAGTGTGCTGTTTCCCAAACATCCATTGCTAGGTGGCAAAGCAGTTAGAGTGGGTCCCCCCTTATGTACAACATAGCCACAGCGTTGTTTGTCTTCACTACTAGCACTCCAGGCTTTCATTCCTTTTGGAAGGCTATTAGCCCTTTTTGGACTGCCATATGTTTTTAGATTTGTGTGTTTGTATCTAAACTTCTAGTCCCATTTGCCTTGAGCCTGGAGACCGCTGAAGTGGGCTTCCCAAGCTACTTCTGATGCATCTGCTGTCAGAGTTTATTCCTGGGGATAAATCTGAAGGGGAGACCCGGAGGGAGGGAGCATGCCTGTGCCAATCAGACGAATTTCTTCTTGAGGCAAGGGATCAGCTTCATCTTGGCTTTGAATGTTGGGAACACACATTCTTGAGGTATCATTAAAGTTCCCTCATGTGCAGTCTGGTCAGTGGATTCATGAGGATGCAAGAAGCCATATAACCCAGGGCCTTGAGGTACTCCCTGGCTGTAAGGTAATCCCTGACCATGATTTCTTTGAAGTACAAGGTCAAGAAAGAAACTTCGTTCAGGGATAAGAAGGTCTTCTGCAGGGCTGAATCCAGCAGGGCCCCAAGAAAGAAAATCCTGGTTATGGGGTCTGTCTGGGAATTCTGTGCACCGAGGTTAAAAGCCTTTTGGTGAAGAATAAGTCCAATTTCAGTTTGTCTAGGTTTGTTGCTAGATGAGGCAATATCCAAATAGGGCTAACTCTGGATCCCCTTTGTTCTGCAGAATGGGCTAGGCATTTCAGGAAGACTCTGCTCTGGGAGCAGCAAAGAAGCCAAAGGAAAGACCACAGAAGCTTCTGTGAGATTCATCTGTGAGAATATGAAGGTATGCACATTTTCGGTCCAAGGCAACAATGACAGCACTGGGTAATATCATGGGCAGAAGTTTTGGAAGGGTCAGCATCTTGAATTTTGGAACCTGCAGAAATTGGTCGAGTCGAACAGGTCCAGTTCTGGATGCTCTGTACATTCTTTTCTGGGTACCAGGAAGAGTCTGGAATAAAATCCTCTTCCTTGTAGATGATCTGGTACTGGTTCCACAAAGACCTGAGTGCACAATAACTATCTGGGTAGATGCCTCGGAATTCTGTTTTGGTGACTGGTCTGAGAAGCCTGAAAGAAAAAAGGGTTGCCTGAATTTGAGCTTGTAACCTCTGAAGTAATGTTTAGCACTCCTGGTCTGTAGTAAAGACGGCCCAGATTATGTGGAATAGACAGAGCCTCCCTCTAACCCGGGAAGGGGATGTGGTGGTGGTGGTGGGGGGTAGAAATACCATGGCTGAGTCATTGTTGCTCCCTGCTTGCGTCCTGTGGGCATGAACCCCTCAGCTACGGTTGCCACCCGTCCCGTTGTCAGCGGGACACTCACGGGTTGAGGCCTCTCATCCCGCTTCCCGCAGTCACCAAGCGTGGGACTTTAAAAGTCCCGTTTTTCCCCCTTTAGCGATCGCGAAACGCTAATAATTTAATTGCCATGGAAAAGCCGAAAATACTTCCGGTTTTTCCACAGCAATGCGGCTACGTCACCACCCGGACCTGCAGTTAGAGGGATTCCCTGCTAGGTCCGGGTGGTAATGCAGCACAGTAATTGGCTGCAGGGGTTGGAGGGGGTGGGAACTTGCTCAGAAGAGCCCCATAAAGGTCGCAGCTGTAGAGCACTAAGCTCTATAGCAGCTGCGATTGAGATCTGATTATTCTATCTCCAGCCAGCCCAGCCAGCCAGGATTGAAGCCAGCCAGGAAAGAAGCCAGCAAGAGAGTCTGCCTGCCAGCCCAGCCAGCCAGCCCAGCCAGCCAGGAAAGAAGCCAGCAAGGGAGCCTGCCTGCCAGCCCAGCCAGCAAGGGAGTCTGCCTGCCAGCCAGCCAGCCAGCCAGGAAAGAAGCCAGCAAGGGAGCCAGCCAGCCCAGCCACTGCTTGAAAAACCATCTAGCTATTCTATCAGGAAGGAAGCAAGTTAGCCCAGCAATAACTGTGATAGTGGTAAGTAAATTGCATTTTGTGGCTTTGGTTATTTAAAATGGGAATAGTGTGCTTTATTTAAGTTTTTAATGTTTAGAGGTAGATGGGGATGTAGTATGCAGTATTTAAATCTGTGCAGTGGTTATTTTGAGACTTTTGAGTACTAGTTTAAAATGGGAATATATTGTGGTTTAATTTTTTTAATGTTTAGAGGTAGATGGTGGGTGCAGTACGCAGTATTTAAATCTGTGCAGTGGTTATTTTGATATTTTTGAGTAGTAGTTTTTAAAGATATAAAACCTGAATGTATATAATTATTATTCTTGGGGGTATGATTTGGAAGCATTACTTTTAAAAGGCTGAACTATGTCTAGAAGTTGTTTGTTTCTGTTGGGGGGCAGTGAAATATAAATTTAGTGCAACTCATTTCTATTGTCATAGCTTTTTCTGGGTATTGTCTGTTTGCAGATAGGAAATGTTCAAGCATAGTTTGCACTTTTTTGTATGGAAATGTGTGCAATTTAATGCTGTTTTCAGGAAGTTACGATATACTGTTTAGGTAATTTTTCCTGTTAGTTCCTGCAAGTCCATGTGTATGTGGTACAAGTCTACCTTTTGAGGGGGAATGTTAACACTTAGTGTAATTCATTTATTATTCTAGTAGGTACATGTTGCCAATTTGCCGAAGCTGTTTCAAGTTTGTTTTCATTTATACTTGTAAATGTGTGCATTTAATTTATTATGCATTTTTAATAAGGTTAAAATGTACTGCTTTGCTTGTAATGTGAATATGGGTGTGTTGCTTTTACTTGGGCCTGTTTATTGCATTGCTGTGCTGGATTAATTGCTGTTTTGAGGTAAAAGGAGCCCATGGAGTCTGCTGTACATTGTAGTTTACTTCTCTTGCAAGAAGTATTTTTAAAAGTTAAAATGTTTATGGACTTTTTTCCCGTTTATTTTTTTTTGTGGATGGATGCTCAGAAGTTAATGCAATGTATTTGAGATTGTGCTAAACCATGTCGTTGTTACAGGGTAGTTTGCGTTTATAAGTAGCAAAGTTTGTATTTTGTGTTTTAGTGATGTCTTCAACATACTTGTGTACTGTTTTCATTATAGTCCGATTACGACCAGTGCTGCTGTTGGGCATGTTCATTAATAGATCATTGTGCTGTGTAAATTAGTGCTGTACATTTCTTTTAACTGCTGTGGTCAAAAGCTAAAGCAGGTCTATGGTATCCACTGTGCATTCTCATTCATTTTAGTGTTTTTTGGTTCAGTGAATGTGGTTAACTTTGTTTGTCTTGAGGGGTGGGGTGAGGTGGGCATGTTCAGTGGTAAAAATAATGCATTTAATTTTCTACAAGCTGTATTAATGTTAGTTTTCAATGGCCAAAATGTCCCCTACATTACCTCATTTACTATTTGACCTTTTTCAAACTGTTTGTAAACTCTTTTTTGCTCCATTCCTTGGTTATTTTGCATGCCAATGTTTTTCAAGCCAGTTCTTTTGTGTGCCAATGTTTTTTCAAGCCATTTCTTTCACATGCCAATGTTTTTCGAGCCAGCTCTTTCATGTGCCAATGTTTTTCAAGCCAGTTCTTGAGCATGCCAATGTTTTTCAAGCCAGTTTTTTCGCATGCCAATGTTTTTTGAGCCAGTTCTTTCTTGTGGCTATGTTTTTCGAGCCAGTTCTTTCATTTGCCAATGTTTTTCGAGCCAGTTTTTTCGTGTGCCAATGTTTTTCAAACCAGTTCTTTCGCATGCCAATGTTTTTCAAGCCAGTTCTTTCACATGCCAATGTTTTTCAAGCCAGTTCTTTCACATGCCAATGTTTTTCAAGCCAGTTTTCACATGACAATGTTTTTCAAGCCAGTTCTTTCACATGCCAATGTTTTTCGAGCCAGTTCTTTCATGTGCCAATGTTTTTCAAGCCAGTTCTTTCGTTTGCCAATGTTTTTCGAGCCAGTTCTTTCATGTGCCAATGTTTTTCAAACCAGTTCTTTCGCATGCCAATGTTTTTCGAGCCAGTTCTTTCGTGTGCCAATATTTTTCGAGCCAGTTATTTGTGCCAATTAAGCCAGTTCATTTGTACTGTGCAGCAGTATGTTACTGAACCCTACTAACACAGTGTTGGTAAATATGTTGCATATCAGGTAAGTACAGATTCAAGCATGAAGAGAGCAGCAGTTTCATCACAGTCAACCAGCAGCAAGAGAATGTGCAAGTGGCAGGACGTTTGGAAAACAGAATTTGACTGGATCGAGAGATGCATTGATGTCAAAGCATTCTGCAGGTACTGCAAGAGAGAATTTCTAGTGACCCACGGTGGAAGAAATGATGTCGCACGACATGAGGCAACTGAACAACATAAGACTGCCATTCTTCAAGCTAAATCCACTCACCTGATGACAAAGTGGGCAAGGAACGCAAACCTTGAGGGACCAGAACTTAGTATCATTGCAGCAGAAGCCTCTGAGGTTTTCCATGCTGTTAAGCACAATATTTCGTATAACAGCTTGGACTGTGCAGTAAAGTTGGCCAGCCAGTTGTACAGTGACTCAGACACTGCAAAGAAACTATCTTGTGGCAGAACCAAGGCTGAAGCCATAGTCGAAAATGTTTTGGGACCACACTCATTGGAATGCCTCCTGCATGACCTTCAAAACCAGGTACTTCATTTGCAATTTCATCAGATGCTTCCAACAAGGGGAACATAAAATTATTTCCCTTGTTGTGAAGTATTTTCTAAAGAAGGGGGTGGTGAATGGCCTTTTGGACTTCTATGAAGACCCTGATGAATCGGCACAGGCTATTTCACAGCAAATTTCCAACATTATGGAAAGGCACTCCTTGCCCTGGAACCATATTTCAGCTTATGGGGCTGATAATGCCAATGTGAACTATGGGAAGAAATCTGGTGTGTATACCAGATTAAAAGAAAAGTGCCCATCACTCCAGAAGGCTAACTGTGTTGCCCATATCATTCACAATGCAGCCAAAAAAGCTGCAGCACAACTACCATACGATGTGGAAGCATTTGTAATGAGACTTTTCAGCCACTTCTCAGGTTCTGCCACAAGGACAAGAGACTTGAAAGACTTCTTTGAGTTTTGTGGCATGGAATTTGAGAGTCTGTTAAGACATGTGCCAACAAGGTGGCTGTCACTACTCCCAGCCATTGAAAGAGTAGTGAAAAATCTCCTAGTGCTCCAGTCCTATTTCCTCTCTCAGGGAGAAGAGGAGACCTCCCGGCAGATATGGCAGTACTTTTCAGCTAATGAGCATGGTGAGAATGAATTGCCTACGCTGCACCAGTACTATTTGCACTTTCTCTGTGCTGTTCTTGTTGATTTTAATGAACATATAAGTACATTAGAAAAATCAGCACTTACTGCCATGGAAACTTTTTGTGTAATGGTCTCTCTCAAGCAAAAACTGCAGGCAAGAGCTGAAGGTGCCTTCTTTGGAGGGAAACTTAGGGCACTTATGAGCACATTAGACAGCACTTCTGCTAACAAACTGAAAAGAGACTTCATTGTGTTCTTGGAGACAGCAGTGAAATACCTGGAGCAGTGGTTTGATTATACTGAAAGCAACTACTTGTTTACACTATCTAAATTATCTCTAAATGAGCCCTTTGCCTTCAGTGACTTGCTTAATGTGACCACTGCCCTGAGTCTGCAGGATGTAGATGAAAATTATCTTTTTAGGGACTACTTGGCAATTAGGCCCTCTCTCGAACAATTATGTAACACAAGCTTGACCCCAGGAGAGAAGTGGCTGAAGCTTTTCAAAGAAGGGCCTGAACTGACTACACTCTATCCGGTAATTGCTAGGGTTTTATCTATACCGCCCTCAAACGCATTTGCAGAAAGAGTTTTTTCATTGGTGAAATGTAAATGGATAGATGTGCGAAACCGATGTAGTGTGGACTTGTTAAAAACTGAACTAATGATGAGTGTAAATTACCGGATGAAATGTTGTGACTTTTACTCAAATATTGTTTAAAATCGGGCCCTTCTTCAAGCCATAAAATCAAATTCAAAATACACTTTAAAAAAAAAGTGATTTATTGTACTAGTGTGCAGTATAAAGTACTAGGGTGCAGTTTGTAATTTTGTGTTTCTTTGTTTAGCATTAATTTGCTAGGGTGCATATGTAGTACTAGGGTATGTAGTTTTGTGTTTTTTCTTTGCTTTACCTTTAATTGACAATAAGTCTTAATTTTATACTTGGCTTGTATGTGGTATGTAGATTTTTAAGTTTTCTTTCTGAATAGCAATGGTTGGTTTATGAATTTTACTTTTTAAATAAAGTGTCTGTTTAATGATTAGTGTGTTTATTATTCCTTTAAAGTTTATTTATTGTTACAACTGATTAGTGTGTGTTTGCAGTAATAGTTCACTTCATTTAAATGGTTTGAGTTTTCAGTATGCTGTAATGTCATAATGTTGCATCCATAGCTAATACTGCATCTCCTTTAACAACTCTGGTAATGTCGTAGTGGGGGTGTGGCCAGTGTCATGTTGGCCACACCTCTACCCTGTTGACCACACCCCCATGCCCCACTTTGCCCTTGTTAAAAGGTGGCAACCCTACCCTCAGCCTAATGGGTTTTGAACACCATTGCCTGGGGCGTTGATGCTGTCTTTGTCTCCTTTCCCTGTGGGGCTTTCTTTGCCTAGCCTTGGGCTGGGATAGAGTAGTTTCTGATGAAGCAAGGAGGTTGGACTAGAAGTCCTTACAGTCTACATGGACTTTGGCTCATCTTCCATCTTCTGGAGTACAGCTTCAGCCTTGAGACCAAAGAGAAAATTTTTATCCAAAGAGGCATCCAGGAGGCTGGATCTGACATGGTCTGAGAGGACTGCGCTCTCAGCCAGGCATGTAATCTTATGACAGAACCTGCAGCTGCAGCCCTACTGAAAGCTTCCATAGCATCATAGCAGCAGTGTAAGAATATTTGGCTATCTATCAGCAGGAATTAGCAAGGTCTAATAACTTATTAGATAGACCCTTGGTCTCCATGTCAATCAATCTGTAACAGATACAAGCATGCAAAATCTGAAGGCAATGCTCCTCAATGCTAGAAGTCTAAACATCAAAATGCACTCTCTCGAAGCACTCCTACAAATGGAGAACATAGATATCTATGCAGTAACTGAGACCTGGTTCAAGGCTCCAGAGAGCACCCATGCAATACCAGGCTACAATTCTTACCACACTTTTCGACCACAAAACCAAGACCGAAACACTAAAGGTGGAGGAGTGTCCATATTCACCAAGGATATTCACACCTCCAGGCTAGTTGCCCAACACAATGCATCTGAAATTCTGCAGGTGCAACTAACACTAGGTAAGACTGCAATCCAAATTGTAGCTTGCTACAGATCCCCCACCATGCCCCAAGATTCTCACTACACCTTTCTAAACATACTGGAAAATATTAAGATACAACCAAACACCAGAATACTGGGTGATTTCAACTACCCTGCCATCAATTGGGAAAACTACTCCGGTACCAACTCCTTTTCGCAACTGTTCTTGGAAATCATAAATTCCAACACCCTGGATCAACTAATCCATAGTCCCACCAGGGGCTCCAATATCCTAGACCTGGTCATTACCAACATGGGAGATAGATGCTCCACACCAGTGGTCACCCCCTCATTGGTCAGGTCTGACCATAAGCAAATCACCTTTGACATCCACATTCCACCCCCACCCCCCAGTAAGGAAACCTCCTTAAAAAAACTTCTCCAAAGCCAACTTCATGCTACTGAAGTCAGAAGTGACAAACTTCACAACACCCACGCAGACGGGATCTGGAAGTTCGACTGCAGAATCCTACACTAAGGCACTGTACGAGCAACTCCACTCGTGCATGAATCGTGCCATCCCAAATAGAACCAAGATGCTCTCCTCCAAAAAAAAGAAAGCCAATCTGGTGGTCCCCTGCTATAAACAAACTATACAACAGAAGGAAGAAACTGTTGCGGAAAAGAGGAAAATCCCACGATGCAAATAACTCCCTCACCAGCCTCAGTAAGAAGCTGAGATCCCTCATAAAATCCTCAAAAGCTAGTTACGAAAATAAAATTGCCAATGATTCCAAAGACAACCACAAGGCATTCTATAGTTATGTCAAGAATCTAAATGGCAATGTTCAGATCTGCTCTGAGCTACAACAGAATGGCATTAAATATACTGATCCCAAGGATATCGCCAATATCCTGGCAGATCGATTTAGTGCCAACTTCACCCCCCTCTCACTCCCTAAAGGGCCCATCTCAATACCAAAAGATTGCCAAATTCTGATAATCACGGCCACTCGGGTAGAAACTGCACTCTCCAGATCTAAGAATACAGCATCCATGGGACCAGATGACATCCCAGGCTGTGTGCTACATGAACTACAAAATGAACTGGCACCTCACCTAAGTGTCATGTTTAATCATAGCCTCACCTCAGGCTTTGTGCCCACTGAGTGGCGCACAGCTACAGTTATCCTGCTCCACAAGGAAGGATCCGCCTTAGATCCCGGGAACTACCATCCCATCAGTCTGACAAGCCTGTTCTGCAAGGGCATGGAACGCATTATCATGGAACTTATAAACAAAGATATTGGCAACCTTCAAACACTGGACCCCACCCAGTTTGGGTTTGTGAAGGGCCGATCTTGTCTCCTAAATCTGATTGACTTCTTCGAATCAGTCTCCAGAGCTGTGGACGATGGTAAGGAGATTCACACAGCTTATCTGGACCCCGCCAAGTCCTTCGACACCATCCCCCACTCTGGAATCATAGATAAACTTACTAAGCTGGGCATAAATCCCTACGTCACTCAATGGGTTGTCAACTGGCTTACTGACAGAACCCAGACTGTAAAAGTAGCAGACTCCAAATCCAGCTCCAGACAAGTGGAGTACCTCAGGGTTCAGTCCTGGGACCACTCTTGTTTGGCATTTACTTCTTTGAAGTACAGGCCAACACTAAGGGACTCTGGATAACAAAGTTCGCAGATGACTGCAAACTGGGAGCCATTATTGAATCCCCAAATGATGTGGAATTTCTACAAAAGGGCCTTACAGAAATAGATGCCTGGTGCCAGAACCATGGGCTCAAGCTTAATGCCAAGAAATGTATAGTTATCACCTTTGGAAAAAAAACATGTACCCATGAATTACCACATAGGTGGCAGGACACTAAACATCAAAAGTGTGATGACAGACTTAGGGACATAGGTGGACAGTGGTCTCACTTTCGATAACCACATCGCCACAACAGTCAGGAAATCCTATGTGGCACACCTCATCACTAAGTGTTTTTCATCCAGAAAAAAGGAGGTCATTGTCCCACTGTACTCATCCCTCATTAGACCCATTATAGAGTATAATGCCCCATTTGGTATGTACTTCACAAGACATCTGCAACAGCTGGAAAGGCCACAGAAATACATCACTAAAAGAATCACAGGCCTAAAGCAGATGCCATATGCTGACAGTCTAAAAATAACTCCAGCTATACTCTGTGGCATATCGTCTACTCAGAGGCAATCTCTGCTTAACATACAAGGCCATGTCAAACCCTGAGCTGTTGGACATGCTCCACTTAAAGAAATCCCAATCCCTCACAGCCACACGCTCCAGGGATCTAAACCTTGTCATCACAATGAACAAAACATGCTGGAGGGATAGGTTCCTGACCCAGACACTCCCCATACTCTGGAATAGACTGCCCATACATGTCAAGCAGAGTGCCTCATTGGCCCTCTTCAAAAGGAACCTTGATGATTGGATGGGAGCTAGGAAATTCACGCCGGGGATCATGTCAGTCACCCTGCTAGACAGGGGTCCAGAAAAGTAAATATTGTGGGAAGAAATATCCAGGGAATTGTTATGGCTAGGCTTGCATAGGCCCTAGGGCTGATAGCCTAGTACCAACCTATGAACTTATGAATTTCTGCTTCATTTGATCCAAGATAGTTCTCTGGTACATAACCATGTGAAACTGGCCATTCAAGGCCCACATGGCAAGAGTAGCAAACTTGCAAACATTTTTGCCATATCTAAGGCCCTACTTTCCTTGTCAATAAGCAAGGGGGTTTTGGATGAGCTAGCTTTAGCCTCCTTAGGGCCTGGAGTCACAACCTCAGGGTCTGTCACAGAGATCTTAAGAGATATATTTGGGTGAATTCAGAACCCTATAAAACATGTCAGGCTTTCTAGGGATAAGAGGGCATGGAGTCTGGCTTCAAAAAGTCCTGGAATATGTAATTCCAAGATGGCTGCACATCGAGTAACAGCCTGACTATAGCTCTCCCAGTGTGAAAACAGAAACTCAGCAGAGGCCAGTAGACCTTTATGTTTGTTTATTTGTAGATTTCAGTAACTGGCTAGTAAGTGTACTGACTGGATGCCAGGAAAAAACAAACACAGAGCACATGGAAAAAAATCAGCTATAAAAATTAAGGAAGAAACACGGACTGGGAAAGTTCTGCAGCTTTTCAGCGAAAAGAAATGGAGCCTCCAGACATGACTTCCAGTAACCTACAGGAAGCTACAAGACAGCTGCACATAGACCGGGTTAAAATGAATAAAATACTGAAGTATATCAACATAAACAAGAAAAGGCTGGAGAATGGAAGAAGCTTTAAACAGATATTCAGATGAGGTGATAGAGCTGCAACAATCAGAGGATGAAATGAAGAAATGGCTGCCTGAATATGAGACTGCTCAGGAAGAGAGGTTTCAAAAAATAACAGACTTGGAGGACAGAGCATGTAGGGAAAACCTGATATTTTCATCTATACCAGACAAGCTGGAAGGAACAGACTGCATTCATTTTATGAAAGGACAAATAAGCAAGTGGACTGGTGCTCCACAGAAGTTGTTAGTTGAAAGGGCACATTGTATGTATGCTCCAAACGTGGCTATTGGAAAGCAACTTAGACCTTTATTAGTAAACATGCAATACTATCAGCAGAAGGAGTTGATTCTGACAAAACTGCAGCAGAAAGACAAAATGCTAAAAGTGGGAGACAGCAGAATGTTTGGGGAGAATAATTACTCGTACACCAGGCAGGAAGAGTAACTTCATTCCACTATTCAGGGAATGTTGAGATGCAGGTGTGAGATTCAAACTGCTGTTACCCAGCTGTCTTCAAGGTATTCTTTCCTGGAGGGTCAAAATCATTTTTTGATGACGTACATACTCAGCAGGACATACAAAAGTTTGTCCAACAAAAAAGTGAGCTGTGAAACAGGAAATTTTGCTTCTTGATTTTAAGCAAAGACCACCTGTGAAACCTTTTCCACTGTTTCAACAGAAAATGTTGGTGAGAAGGAAGGGAGCACGAGAGTCTAATAGAACAGTCGAGAGTACATTGGAAATGAAGCAGAAACAGGATTTGGAAGACTGAGCTGAACAATATCAAAACAAGTAATTATGTGGGATTAGTATGCAATAATTTTATTTGTGAAATATGACAGAACAAGAAAATCTAGAAATACTGCACTTTTTTCAGAATTTGTTGGACTTGTGGGAGACTTGTGTATATGCCCTACTTCACGTCATTAATGTTTGGAAAACTGCTTTGGGGAGGGGAAGAGAGGGGAGAAACTTAAGAAAAGAAAACATTTTTTTCTTAACAGTACTGTTTTTGTGGTGTAGGTTTTCTTTTCATGCTATAAAGTTTTCTCAGTTTTTTAAAGTGTAATGTGGATTGTAAATAGCTACTGTTCTTTTTTTCCTCTCTTTCTCCTTGTTCAGTTTTAAGAAATATAGGCACTGTAATGTAAATAAAAAAAGGCCTGGTTAAAACAGCATGACAAAAGAAAAAATAATGTACTTTTTCTCATTCTTGCATGGGGGGAATGACTGGATTACGGACCTTAGACTAATTTAGTAACAAGTTTTAAGAGAAAACAGGTAAATGAAAAAGAATACTGAATATAATGAGGCTTTTTTCTAGCAAATGAATGTATGCTTAGTAGCAACTCTATCTGGTCCACATTGTCTTTGTGGAAATAATCTGATAAACAGAAATTAACTGTCTATAATCATGTCTCCATGGAGACCATCTGATAATGAGAAATTGGCAGTCTGGTAGACAATCTGACAAACAGAAATTGATTACAGTCTGGTGGACTGTGACTGGCTGGTGAAAAAAAAAAAAGAAAAGAGAAACTGGCTAGGAGATAATGTTCTCTGAAATTATTCAGGGATTTCCCAGCTGGGAGAGCTAGAAAGATCAGACAAAATCAGATGGCACTCATTAGAAGCACAAGCTGCATCATGCATCTTAAAATGGATAACCTCTTTTTTAGGTTAACTCAAGTCTATGAGCAGGACTGTCAGCTTGGGACATTTGTTCCTATTAGGAGGGTAAAACTTCAATATTTGAAGATTTACATGGTTTTGCATGTTAGTATTAAATTAATAGGTTTTGGGGGGTTGGGGTTTGTTTGATTTTTTGTTCGGGAGCTTTCAGTAAAACAAAAACTTTTGTAGGATGTGGCATAGGCTCAAATGGATATGACAAGAAACAAGTATATAAACGTTCAACCTGTCAAACAGTGTATGCATGTAACACAAAAGCTGGAACTAGACATTTAACAAAAAATGCGTTATATATAACAGGTGGGAATAATATTTTAATACAATGATGTTTTCTGTAATGTCTTTACAAAAATGCAAAAAAAGAAAAAATAGTGAACTATACTAAAATATGTAGAGTTGAAATAGCTATGTTACAGGAGACACACTTGGAAAGAACTGAACATGTGAATTTGATAAAGGTTTTCAGGATGGTTAATCAGCAGAATATCTGGGACAAAGGAAAAGAGGAGCTCCAATAGTGATAGAAGAGGACAAAAATATACTAATGGCAGATTTGTAATTCTAAGATTACACAGCATATATTTATATTCCACTTAAAACTGCTATAATGGAGCTTAAGAAAATTCTGGGAGAAATAATCAGCTTTCAGCAAGGAATATTATTTATGCATTGGGACTCGAGTTTGATTTGCAGCAGTAAAGATGTGTCGGGGGGCAGAAGAGAAAGTATAACAAAGGAGGGTAGATTTTTGAAGAAATTTATGAAAATATTTGCCACAGAAGATGTGAATTCAGTAATAGTTTAGAGTGAATTTACATGTTATTCCCCAATATATAAAAACTGGGCTAGGCTAGACAAGAGTTTATATTTCACAGGAACATGTGGATGTAACTGAAGGTCTTGAAATGCACCCAACAACTATTTCAGATCATGCACCAATAATAACTAAAATAAAAACACAGGGTACTGAAACAAAAATGAGACTGTGGCACTTTTCTACTTAACTGCCGAAGAGAGAGGAATTTAAGGAATGGGTAGCAGAGATTATTCAGGAGTTATTCGAGAGGATAGAAATTACTTCTGAAAATATAGCTAGGGAGTGGGATAAAATTAAGGTGGTGTTTAAAAATAAAGTGAAAAAAACAGAAAGGGAGCTATGGTTAAGTAACAATAATTATTTACAGGGACCGATGAATGTTAAAGTACTGCAGAATAGGAGGAATCTCACAGAACAAGAGGAGGATCAAATACAGAATGCTAAGCAGAAAATAAAGGATTACCTCGATAATATACATGAGTTTAGAAAGACTGCTGTTAAGCAAATGTTTTTTCATAACACTAGAGCACAATGTTTAGCACAACTCAAGCAACAGAAAGTAGAAAGGGTTGTTGCCAAGTTTAGGAAGCTTATAACAAGAAAGGTAACAAGAGATCCTGTAGAGTTATTAGAAATATTTCAGAAATTCTGTGAAAGTCTATATAAAGCAGAGAAATACAGAAATCAAGAAAAGATACAAATGGAAATGTTTATGGAAGAATTAAAGGTGCCACGGTTAGAGGTAGATGAGGCTCAATTACTAACGGTTAGGATAAGAGGAAATGAGATTAAAATTGGGATGTATAACCAATCTACAGGAATACATGGTATTCCTGTGTAATTTCAGAAGCTAAGAGGGAAATAACTGATAAAGATCTGAAAGGCTTTGTTTAACAGTACTTTTAGAGAAGTACCAACATTGTGGAAGAAAGCAGTTGTAGCTAGAATACTTCAAGAGGGTAAAGATCCATCAGATCCAGCTTCATACAGGCCCACTTCAATACTAAACTATGATTATAAAGTGTTTAGTCTACAATGGCTAAAAGAATGGCAAAAGAAATGCCAAAATTGCTAGATATGGATCATTGTGGTTTTGTGGAGAGGATGCAAACATTTGACAACATTAACAAAACACAGATGATCCACAGGGAGGCAGAATGCAAGAAAATACTGTTGTTGCTGGTGGGTCTTGATGCAAAGAAAGCATTTGCTAGAGCAAGGTGGGACATAATGAGCACGGCAATGGAAGCATTGAACTGAAAAATAAGGTTGATTAGGAGGGCTATATGAGGGATTGGAGGCAAAAATTAAAGTGGGTGGGGTCCTCTCTAGTAATTTCTGCTAGAGCAGAGGAACCAGGCAGGGGTGTCCTCTTCCTCCTTTGTTATTTGCATTATATTTAGAACCACTGGCAAAGAAATTAAGGGACTCAGAAATTCAAGGATATAATTGGCATGGTAGTCATGAAAAGCTGGCTCTATTTGCAGATGATGATATTTTACACCTGACAAATCCAGAGAGACATTACAATGCTGGAACATTTTGAGACAGTTTCAGATCTTTTCAGGATACAAAATTAATGAAGCTAAAACAAAGGCAATAGCGGTAAATTATGTACCCGCATATAAATTGGTTCAGCAATATCCATATTTATGGGGACATGATAAAATGAAGTATTTAGGAGTTATTGTTGTGTCTTGTTGTGTCTTTCAGCTTTTCCTGGTTAGGGGTCGCCACAGCGGAACTCCGGTTCGCTAATGATTGGCAGATAGATTTTTACGTGCCGAGTTGCCAGCCCTTACGCACAACCTTCAACGAAGGTACACCCATTCATGCATGTCTCCACGCAGAAGACGCTCTAGCTGAAAATCGAACCGGACAGCATCTTATTGTGAGACGACAATACTACCGCAGCACCACCACCGCAGCGTATGGATTAAAAATTATTCTGGTGTGGCAGCTAAGGACATGTGGGAAGACACTAAACAAAAGACAATACAAAAACTGAGAAAATGGAAGCTTTGTTATATGGATAGTAAGATACAAGCAGTTAAAATATGTTTAGTCCCATTAGTCTTGTACACAAGTCAGTTATACTTTTATCAACCAGAGGAGAAGTTGCGGATAGCAATTAATAAAGAGCTGAAGTACATTACTTGGAATGAAAAACGGCAGGAGTCAAGTGGGATAAGATGATTCTATCAATGGAAAAGGGCGGATTGGGATTACCCGATTTGAATGGGTATTTCAGAGCTACAAAGTTAAGGCTCCTATACATAGCACAAGCAGAAAACTATAATTCAAAGTGGAAGGAGATGGTGATCTGGTGAACTGATAAAACCCACAAGGTCAAAATAGGTCCCAACACCTATGACATAAGACCTGTCACTAGTGGTGTCCCCCAGGGATGTGTCTTGGGACACCTATTGTTTGGCATCTACTTCCCAGAGGTCCAGGCAAAGACAAAAGTCATGCGGTTGACCAAGTTTGCAGATGACTGTAAGTTGGGTGCTGTCACTAACTCCCCAAATGATGTTAAGATACTTCAAGAGGGTCTCACTGGAGCAAATGACTAGTGCCAAAGTCATGGACTTAAGTTAAACGCAAAAAACTATCATACCATTTGGAAAAACACAGCCCCTACTGATTACCACATCAACGGCAACCCTCTAAGCACACAATATATGGTGAGACACCTGGGTACAGAGGTTGACAACAATCTCACATTTGACCATCATGTAGCAGCAGTGGTCAGAAAAGCCTTTTACTTGGTTCATCTCATAAGTAAAGGGATTATATCCAGGAAAAAGGAGGTTATTACCTCTCTCTACTCCTCCCTCAGCCCAATAATTGAGTGAAATGCCCCGTTTGGTATGCACCTCTCCAGACACCTGCACCAACTAGAAAGGCCACAGAAATACTTCAGAGAGAGAATCCATGGCCTCCGTGGACAGGCTCAAATCACTATCACTCTCTTTGGTATCGTACAGATTGCTCAGAGGTGATCTGTGTCTCCCCTACAAGGCAATCTTAGACTCTGCCCTACTAGAGATGCTCCATATCCGCAAAGTCTAATTTCTCGCACGTTACCTGATCAAAAGGCTTAAATCTAATTTGTGACTAACAAAACCTGCTGGAGCTGCTGGAGAGACAGGTTTGTCTCCCAGAGGCTGCCCAGTCTCTGAAATAGACTCTCATACATGTCAAACAAAATACGCCACTGACCATCTTTAAGTGCAACCTTGATGAGTGGATGGAAAACCACAAATTTGTCCTGGGGGTTCCACTTGTGTCTCTCAATGATAGAGGCAACAGGTGCTGACTGAGGTTTCTTTTTTGGGGATAAACTCTTGGCTAGGCTTGCAAGGGCCCCAGGGCCATTATGCCTAGTAATTTCTTATGATCCAATGAAACGGGGGGGGGGGGGCTCAAGGAACAAGGACAGACTGGTATTTTGGATACAAGCCTTTAAAGAAAATAACACTCCATACAGATTATTGTATCTGTAAAGCAGCAAAAAGTATCCTAACATCCAAGACAACTCGGGAATGGAGAAAAGAGATTTTGCCAATACAGATGACTGCAATTAGGGATATAGACAATAGGCAAGGGGGGAGATGGAATTTACTGGAGAAAATTGGCAAAGGAACCAAGGTATTAGGAGCAAATAACTAGAGAGGGAAAGATGACAGGATGTGAAGACACCAAGAATTTATTTGGACTGCAGGTTAGAGATTGCCTTCCTTATCAAGGATTGATATCGGAGTATAGGCAAAGGCAAAGACAAAGAAATGGGGGGGAGGGTCCTAAATGGAAGACTAGCACTGGTAGAGTTGTTAGTAGAATCTAGAAAAGAAGCTGCCATTAAAAAGGAATAATTAGTACAGCATACAAAATATTGCATGATAATGGGAGGATAAACGTACGTCTCCCAAATATGCAACAAAATCTAAAAGATTTAGAATTTTTGTCTGGAAATGTTTACATAGATATTTTTATATCCCAGGTAGACTCCACAGTATTTTTCCGCAGGTAGATAGCAAATGTTGGAGATGTGACGGGGAAGAAAGAGGTACTTAGGAACATTATTTTCTGGGAGTGCAGTGAGTTGGCAGATTTTAAAGATTCTCTGTGGGTTGCACTGTCAGAGATGCTGGTTGGGCAGACTGGTGTGATGAGGGAGATAATTTTTCTAAGCTATGATGCAAAATCGGAATTGCCTAGACATGGTAAAGCCTTGCTGCGTCTAAATTATGGTGGCTGCCAAAAAAACAATTGGTTGAAAACGGAAATCAAAATCTAAACTGACTATACTAGTAGTGAATACAGTAACAGAGATAAAACAACTGGAATTGAGATCTTTAGAAAAGGGTAGGAGCAAACTACATAGGAAAAATGGGAATTGTGGGAACAATACATACAGGAAAAGAATGAGGTTTAAAAGAAGATAAAAATTAAATAAGTTATGCAATGTTTGAATGAAAATGATTATAAGTGATGTACAATGTTTGCAAGTGGGTGTGTGTCAGTAATGTTTGTGATGTAAAATGCTTGCAGCTAGGATTGTATTGGTGCGATTTGTTTTCATTTATATACAGTGGATATAAAAAGTTTACAGACCCCTGTTAAAATGCCAGGTTTTTGTGATATAAAAAAATGAGACCACAATAAATCATTTCAAAACGTTTCCCACCTTTAATGTGACTTATAACCTGTACAATTCAATTGAAAAACAAAACCTGTTTGGGGAAAAATATAAAAAATAAAAAAACATAAAATAAACCGGTTGCATAAGTGTGCACACCCTTAAACTAACACTTTGTTGAAGCATCTTCTGATTTAATTACAGCATTCAGTCTTCTTGGGTACACAACTGCCATCAATTAGAGAGACTGATTAACCCCAAATAAAGTTCAGCTGTCCTAATAGGATTTTCCTGACATTTACACAGCTGAATACAGGGATAGGGCTTTGAGGCTGTATGCACAGAACTTATTTACACCCTGTATTCTTTTAATGAGGAACCTCTGTGGATGTTCCAGTTGTTGGATGTGCCTGATTAGGTATGTACCAAAGGGAGCACTGTACTCAATGATAGGTCTGACGAGTGCAGAAAACAGTGTAACCATGACCTCATTAGAACTAGACGCCATACCTCTCATTATAAGTGTCATAACATAGAATGATTTCCTCACTACCGTAGACAAGTGATGGTCAAAGGCTAGATTACAGTCCACGTTTCCCAAATTCCTTGACTACTGGGTTGGCTCTTAGGGGTGTATAGACAATATGGTAGCTACCAAGGGTGGCAAACTTCCATAAAGATACTGTTATGCATTTCTTAGCATTTAGTTTTAGTTCACTGCTCTGACACCAGCTATTTATTAGCAGTATTAAGCTGTAGAAAGATTACAAAAGCTTCCTTAATGGGGAGGTTGGAAGGAACCTATGTCGTGGGATAACAGGCTGTGCAGGATGACCAAGCAAACATTGCTCTAGATATGGCCCCAAGATTATAGAGGTGTGTGTGTGTGTGTGTGTGTGTGTGTGTGTGTGTGTGTGTGTGTGTGAGAGGTGTGTGTGTGTGTGAGAGGTGTGTGTGTGTGTGAGAGGTGTGTGTGTGCGTGTGTGAGAGGTGTGTGCGTGTGTGAGAGGTGTGTGCGTGTGTGAGAGGTGTGTGTGCGTGTGTGAGAGGTGTGTGTGCGTGTGTGAGAGGTGTGTGTGCGTGTGTGAGACAGTGTGTATGCGTGTGTGAGACAGTGTGTATGCGTGTGTGAGACAGTGTGCGAGTGTGCGTGTGTGTGCGTGTGCGTGTGCGTGTGTGTGTGTGTGTGTGTGTGTATATAGAGAACCAGGTGAATGCTTCTAAAATAATCTGAATAGGGGCTCCCTCTAGGAAAGCATTGCCCGGGTGTTGCCAGCCATGCTGTGAATAACAGAAGGAGATGTAGTCAACAGTCCATTTAGAAATATCTTGCTTGCCTAAAGGTTTTCAGAACTTTCCATTTGCAAATGTTAGTAAAAGAAAGGTTGGAACTGCCTACAGAATTTGTTCTGTGGAGGCAGAGCTCAGAGATGCACCTTGCTAAAGTTGTGCTAGCAGCAGAGCTGTTTTCCATGACAGTACTTTTGACAGGGGCTGAAGCCACATGTTTGAAGGGAAGTAAGTTAAGTTTTTCCAGCACACATTTCAAATCCCAGGTGGGACTGTTTCCCTGGTCTGAGACGGAGCATCCTCTTCAAGAAATGCTTCAAATGGGGGTGAGCATAGATTGGTGGGGGAGTTAATGTAGGATATTCTTTCAACAGTAGAGGAGTTATTCTAGTACTTGTTGCAAGCTGCTTGGCTAGGTGTAACCATTAGTTTTGCACCAGATTGAGAACCTTTTCCCCTTAGCCAAACAGTGCCTGCACTGCTTGGAGGACTGCCCTAATTTCCAAAACAATGATATGAAGACTGGCCTCTGATGATGATGATCAAGAACCTTGAACCATCATCGTTTTGTAATGTCCCCCACCCCAGAAGAGAAGCGTCCGCAGTCACTGGGTTATCAGAGGTGGCAGGGAGAATGGTCAACCCCATGACACTATGGGTGAGGTCAACTACCACCTGATGTTTTTTATGCATATCGCAGAGAGATGCACTGATGATGAGACATCCAAGACCACTGTACTGAAACTGCCCACTACAGGACTTAACAATCTTGCCTATGGTACTAGTTTGATCAAAGCAGCTACTGTGCCCAGTAGAAGAACAAGTATGGCTGAGGGATTGAGATGGACCTCGGTAGCAGTCTGATGCAGAGATAGAACACTGGACTGAGGGAGTCTGTATATTTGAATAATTAAGTGCAGGTGGCATCCTATAAACTCTGTTGTCTGTGTTGGTGTCAGCTCACTCTTAGGAAACTTGATGGTAATTCCCAAGTGTGAAGCTACATGCAGCAAGCAGTCCTTGCACCGACTTAGCAGATCGCTGGTCAATGTGGTTAGGAAGCAGTTGTCCAATTAAGGGAGCACCTGTAACCCTTGCAGCCTGAGATACTCTGGCACAACTGCCAAGTATTTAGTCAAAAGCCTGGGTCTGTGATGAGGCCAAAGGACCATGGTCTGAAATAAAAACAGCTGGTTCCACCCAAAAATGGAGAAATCTCCTGAACTGCCTTTGCTAACTTGATACGACAGTATGGGTCCTAGAGATCTAACAAGCACATCCAGTTGTCCTTACTGAGAAGAAGTATGATGGGCAAAACAGCGATCATCCATAACTTCATCTGTTTTGCAAACTGGTTGAAGTGACTTTGGTCCAAACTGGGCCTGAAGTCCTCTTCTTTTCAGAGTCAATAAGAACCCTCCTAAGTGAGTCTCTTTTCTAGCAGTTTTACAATGGAGAAGGGATCAGAAGGACCACCACAGCAGCTGGATCAGTGTGTCTTGGGTCTTTTGAGCTGGGACAGACTTGTCTGATGGGTCCAGAGACCTCCCTCTGAGCCCTTCAACTCTCTTATCCTGTTTTCTCTCTTTCCTTTTACTTTTTTTTCCCCCTTTTTCCTTACCTTGGTAGCCATCACCTTATCAGACTTCTTTGATGAAGGAGATAATGTTTCTAGAGCCAAAGGTGCCAATACTCCCGCCTGAGTGGGAAGAAGGTGCTTCAAAACTAACTATCACCATCTAAATGCACAACCCCCAAACAAAAACAGACTGAGGGTCTTGAGGCAGAATCTTGTTCCTACAAGCTGTATATTTTTTTAAAGCTAGCTGCCTTGACAGATATGGTTTTCACAAACAAGTTACAACATAAATCAGCAAAAACAAAAGAATCGGTGAAAAAAAAAGTTAAAAGTTAAAAATAAGCCCTAAAACACAACTAACAGATGCACCATAATTCTGAACAGATACAAACAGCAAGAGAGGTCCCCCCACAGAAGGCAGGAAAGGAAAACAAGTTCCTCAAAAACAAAGAAAAGGGGTGGAACATGTTAAAAAAAAAACAGAATCTGAGAAGATAGTTGCAGAAGAATATTAAGAAGAAATAACTCAATAAAATATAAGGAAAATAAACACTTATGTAATACCAATGCAAAGTCCTTGAATCACGCATCTTGACTGATCAAGTGGCAAGAGAGATCTGAGGTAATCAGGGGAGCTAGATGAGTCAGAGCCATGGATCCAAGCTCTTTTTTCACAAGTGCCAAGGTTGGATCCAGTAATCCAATTGCTGAATCAGATAGAAAAAAATGACATCAGATCCAGTGTTGCCTGGGCCAGTAGGGTGTTATTAAAATCATTTTTGGCCTCTGATCCCAACTTCTTTAATACTGTGGTGATGAGGGATATCTGTCTAAAGCATAAAGAAAGATCCCACTTTGAAGGATTTTTGAGCAGAACTTGCAGATTTGCCTGTTTTCTTGGGAAGAAAGAGGTCTATTTCTGGCACACCCCAGGATAAATGTGAACTCCTCTCATCCTGCATTAGGCAATAACTGGTGCTAAACATTTGGTAAAAACACTGGATGCAGTAGATAATCCAAATGTAAAGCCTAAAACTGTTAGTGTACTCCCCTACCTGGAAGTGTAATCTCTCCTGTGTTCATGTACAGCAGAAACATGAAGAAAATCATCTTTCAAGTCAAACCATCAATTCTCCTGGAAATATGAGAGGATTTTTGTAAAGTCAGCAATTTGAACTTTAGAACTTCTAGAAATTAGTTTCATCTAGAAAGATGCAAGATGAATCTCTAGGTGCCTTCCTTTCTGGAGGCATAGACGAGCTGGGAGTAGAACCCTGTGCCCTCCTCTCCTCTGGACATCTTCCTCTATGGATACTTGCAGAAGTAGGTCCTGAATGAGAGGTGTAGTGAATTTCCTTTGTTTAGAGGAGTGGGTGGTTTGTACAGAAAAGGTGGGTTCCTCCAGAAATGAAAAGAATAACCTCACTTTATAGTAATTTATCTTCTTCTCAATAAGTGGAGGAGGAGGAAAGCCTTCCTCCTAGATTGGGGGAGGGGTATTGGTAATAGCCACAGCTGCTTGGGGGAGGCAGAGAAAAAGGATCCTTTAATCTCCCAAAGTCTTGAATGGGTATCACTTTGCCATTTATTTTGGTATGTGGTCCTTCTCCGCCAAAGTTACTTGCCTTTTTCTTGCTTGTGTGGAAAGGGCCATGACTTGCTAGGACAGTTTTTTATATCTGGAAATAGGAGACAGGTAAAACCTAACAGATTTCACTTGGTTGTCTTTTTTGTCCAGGCTCTCAAATACTTCATCTGTAGGGGATCCAAACAGGGACTCCTTATCCATGGGAGCATCTAGGACCTTCATTTTGACCTTGTCTGACCTCAGTCAGGCATGTCTATGCATAACAAACCCCATGGCAGTGACCCTGCATGATGCATCACATACATGGTTGAGTGAATAGCTGCACACCTGAAGGGTAACATTACACAACTCCTGGATATTTCTTTGGAGGCTCTAGCCCTGTATTCCCTCTGCCTTGGTTTTAATCCGTTTGTGTACTGACTCAAGGTATTTTGAGTACATGGAGCTGTCATGGCCAGAATGGCTGAAGTATAAGTTTTCTTAAAAAAACAGTTAATTCAATTGCTCTCCCAGTCACTCAGTAAGGGTTTATTAGCTGCTTGCCCACTGGCTTTCTTGGAGGACTTAAAAGACACCACTGCTGAATCTGTCACTGAGTTTTTTTTATTTGTTTTTTTTATTGAATTGTGTATGGGATTCAAGTATTCTACAGAGGTGGTCAGGCTTCCATGGGGTAGGAGTGAGGTAGTTAGGCTACAGTGATGTCAAAAAACACATCATCCAAGACTACACAGACTGTATGAATTACCAGGTTCAAGAGATCTCTGTAATGAGCCTGAACCTTAGAGAATTCCCTTGACTCCCAACTCATGTCTTCCTTCATTCTATGAAGGGTGTCTTCAAAGGATAAATCTTCAGTGGGGGAGGCCAATGATAAGCAGTCGTCTGAGTCATAGCCTTCTTAAGTGTGTGTGTGTGTGGGGTGGGGTGGGGTGGGTGGGTGGGTGGGTGGGTGGGGTACTCTACATAAGCCAGTTCCTTCTCATCTTGTGATCCTGAAGAATCACTCTCTCTAAGGTAGGGTGAGGGAAAGTGTTCCTCTTTCTTTTTCCAGGGGAGGATCCTGGTACAAGTCCCTTTCACAAAGTGAGTTGCCTGGACTTCATGAAGTAATATGCTAGCCTGACCAAGTCCTGTTGTGGAAGAGGTAGGGGCCTCAGACGGCAATGACTGTGGCAAGCTTTTCTGCCTCCTGAGTTTGGAAGGCAGGGGCTTCAAGTAAGAAAAGTTTGCAAGTCACAGACAGAAGTCTGTGACCTCAATCTGGTTCTCAGACTAACTCTTCAGTTTACAATGACTAAGGGGTATTCCTCACACACCTTTGCTCACCAAAAACTCTGGCTTCTGAAGCTTGTTTTTGCTTAGCAGCTTCAGACCTGGACATCAGCCTGGTGTCAGAATGTAAAGAGTGTGCCTGAGTTGTAGTGGCCAAAGGAGGGGGTTCGGCCAGAGGATTCTGGCCTAACAGTCATTGAATGAAGGGGCTACAAAGGCACTTCACCTGCATCAGCAATCTCATACCTAGGCTGAGTGGGACACAGAAATGCCTTCAGTCTCTCAAATATCGTTATATTTCACTTGTTTTCATTTGTGTTTTTTTTTAGGGACAACTACCTGGGAACCAACAGACGCCATGGTGTGAAAAGGCCCTGCCCTATCTGAATCCATGTGTTGATAAATGGATTAAGCTTTACATACGATTGTCTTAGAATTAAGCCGAGCACAGAACAGGCAGTTAGGGACGTTTTGCTGGGGCCCTAACCAAAATGGACAAATATGACTGATGGTCTTTCTGGAAAAATTTACTTCCTACATAACAGGCAGTTATCTACCTTTGTAAACATGAACAAATTACAAACAGCTTACAAGATAAAAAGTCCCCAACAGGATACTCCTCTATGATGCTCTGGTTCTCCAAGTCAGTCAACGGACTGATGGCACTAAGGGAAAAGAGTTTTGTGCATCGGACTACATAGCAATAAAGAACTGAACATGGATGCTTGTCATCTGGGAGATGGTGAAAGACTCTGGTATTTGGGATGGCCATAAGCTTCTGCATGGCAGAAGTCCCAAGACTTAGTACTGAAACACTGATAAAGATGAACACTAGATGCCCACTTGCCAAACAAACATCTGGTAGCGTTGGCCTTGGCAGATGCCTGTAGAATTGTAAGGAAGTCTGCATGGATAGAATATGCTATGCTTATTTCTACTCAAAGCACTCAAGATGGTCCAGAACATATAAATGTTTACTTAACAGAGTATTGCTCAAATAGTAAAGTGCAGATGGGCCCCTTTACCTTTTCTAATCATTTGTAATTTGAAAACTGGGGGGGCAAAATTTAGACATTGGAGGCCTTTCGCACATTACTTGTGGAATAAGGAATTCAGCAGATGTATATAAGGGCAGTTAGCATAGTTATTGCAGGACAGAGAAGGGAGGATGGTGGAAGAATAGAAAGAAATACCACAGCATTCAGAAAAATGGTAATAGAATTAACAGGCAGAAAGAAATGAAGAAAGTTATAAAACTACAAAAGAACAAAATGAAACATATACTCCGGAAAAAGAGAAATTAATAAAAATAGAATTATGGAAATGCAGAGGAGAGAGGATTAAAGAATCTTGATGCAACAGACTGCAGTGAATTTTTTTTTTTTTTTTTTTGTACAAGCCTTTTAACAACAAGCCCCCTCAAATAAGAGTGAGCACTGATGGGCTTAGGCAACAGAATAGACAGTGGGGGATTAACCAGAAGATCCACCCAATGAATGGGATAATCGAAACCATGGGGAAAGAAACATTAGACATTTCTAAATTATCTTTTGCTAATATATACAAGTCAGAGACCGACTTGGAAGTGGTAAGGGAAACAGAACTTCCTTGAAGGGACTTAATCTCGTAGAATACAAGAAAATCAGACAGGAATTAAAGGCTAGGATCCGCAGACTGAACAATAAAATTGCGAGAGATAAATAGGTTTCAGCAAGTCTAAAGTTTCAGATGGACTTCCTATAGAAGTATGGAGAATGGGGGGGGGGGCAAACTTCTTGGTATATAGGAAATGTTAATAATTAATACATTAAAACCAAAGTAAGATACATACCTCTCAATTGTACTGAATTCCTTGGTATTCCCGGTTTTGGGCTCAAAATAACAGGGTGCCACAAATTCCGGAATGGCCCCTTTAAATCCTGATTTCGTTTTCATTTAAAAAAAAAAATCAGGACACATAAGAAAGGATGCACTTTAGCCCATCTTTGGGAGATCCAGTGTTAACTAACCAACCTGCAATGCGTTACTGTTTTATTCCTTTTATTGGTAGAAAAAATTTAAGATGCTGTGATTCTTAACTCAGTGAACACCTCTGGAAAGAAGGAAGGAGCTGTAGTACGTTGTTTAGCAGCCATATAAACAAATACCGGATATGCAGACTGGTCTAACTAAGAGTCCGCTTAGCCATACTCCTTGGGATTGTTTGAAGTAGAACAAGAAGCCAAAAGTAACTTGCTCAACAATCTCAAGGAGATACAAAAGCAAGAGAGCTAAGTATTACACTGCTTGGAATACCAGGTTACCAACAAGAGAGCAAATAGCAGGGAAGAGTGACGAGTTAAGGAGCCGCTGGACTTTGTGCATCAAAATGCAATTATTTGAGATGATTTCAAAGGAGATATTACGTCAGAAGCCTTGCATCAAGTTTAGCATAAATCCTTTTCACAAGAGTAGTTCTTGGACATCCTTCCTAATTAACAGAAAAGTTGGAGAGTGATTATCTAAGTCTGTGTGTGTGTGTTGGTCCGCAGTCAGCAGTATCTTATTACTCTGATTCTGAATCTTCCACCTACTGAGAGTGCTCTGTTAATGGTACTGGAGTTTAAAATTAGGGTTATGTACGTAACCATAATTAGAAGTTATGTACTCACCATAACGTTCCATCTGAGTAGGTGTATTCATTTGTCTGCAACCTGTGGGTTATGGATCCGATATCGGATCCAAACCGGCATGGTTTACCAGCTATGGATCCAAGCTCTCAGCTCCTCCCCTCACCCATAATGCCCTGCTCTACCCTCATGACCTCAGATCGAGTTTGCCAACAGCAAGAACACCCTGAAAAGGGTAACACACCATATGCAGGAAACTGAAAGGCCAGGGGATAGGAGGGCGGGATGGTTGCAGACAAATGAATACACCTACTCAGATGGAACGTTATGGTGAGTACATAACTTCTAAATCTGAAGTAGGAGATTCATTTGTCTGCAACCTGTGGGACAGAGTCCCCAGCTACCTGAATCTTGGGCGGCCATCATGGAAGGATATTCCGAGCACCGCGGAGCCAAATGATGCTCTACCCCTAGATGCAAGATCCAACTTGTAGTGGGAAATAAAAGTATGAGATGAAGCCCACGTGGCTGCTGCACAAATATCATCTAGAGGAATCCTAGCCTTAAAGGCTGCCGAGGTAGAGACTGACCGGGTTGAATGGGCGTGAACACCCTCCGGTGCGGGCCTTCCTGAAGCTTGATAAGCCAATAAGATACATTGTGAAATCCAGCAAGACAGAGAGACTTTAGAAATTGGCTTGCCCAAATTAAATTTAGCAAAGGAAATGAACAACTGGTCGGATTGCCTATGACCAGCCGTTCTGTTTAGATAAAATCTAAGTTGCCTGTGAACATCTAAGGAGTGAAGCTTGTATTCTCCTTTGTTTTCATATTTAGGAAAGAAAACAGGGAGGTTAATGGATTGATTAATGTTTGCTTCAGAAGCTACTTTAGGAAGAAAGGACGGGTTGGTCCTGAGGTAAACACGGTCCGGATGAAAGACCAAGTAAGGAGGTTTAGCTGATGATGCTTGGAGCTCTGAAACTCTCTTGGCCGAAGTAATGGCTAGTAAGAAGGCAGTCTTGAACGACAAGAACTTGAGATCTACCGTAGCCGCCGGTTCGAAGGGGGGGGGGGGCGGTCAAGGCCTGGAGAACTAAGGAAAGGTCCCAGGGAGGAACCGCTTGTTTTACAGGGGGCCTGAGAAGGAAAGTACCTTTAAGGAAAATTTTACACAACTTGGCCGACATGAGTGGACTGGAGTCATGACCAATGTGATAATGTGAAATTGCCGCAAGTTGTACTTTGACTGTGGAACTGCTGGCACCATCGTTAAAAAGAGTGGTTAAGAAATCAAGCACTAAAGGGAGAGGAACTGTGAAGGGGTTCAGGCCTTGCCGCTCCGCCCACAAAGAAAACCGTTTCCACTTGCTACGGTAGACTTTCCTAGTGGACGGTTTATGAGCTGCCACCAGGATCGCCTTAACAGGGGACAAAATACCGGGAGTCCTGATCAAGAGTGGAACTGGAGCAGCCAAGCGGTCAGCTTCAGGTTGTCCAGGTTCGGAGGAGATAGGCAGGATGGATGAGATATCAGATCCGGAATGGGATCTAGAATCCAAGGGGGATTCAAAGGGGGAGAATAGATTGCAGAGTGACCATTCGGAACTTCTCCTTGGGAACTGCCAGGTTCAAGAGAGAAAGGTCTAAAATTGGTCTTAGATCCCCCGTCTTTTTTGGCACTAAAAAGAACCTGGAGTAGAACCCTGATCCGATCTGGTCTGGGGGGATGGGCTGGATGGCTCTTTTCTTTAGCAGATGGCCAATTTCTGCCAAAGCGGCCTCCCGTTGACCGGGTGGAACGTCTGGGAGGGACTTCAATTTTGGTAAGTGACGAAATGGGATGCGGTATCCTCTGGATATGATCTGGAGAACCCAGCGGTCTGATGTTATGGACTCCTATGCCGCTAGGTGCCCCAAAAAACGTCCCCCGACTGCCTCCAGAGTGGAGCAGCCGGGCAACCCCTCAGGGTTGCTGCGTGGGCCGTTCAGAGAAGGGTTCTCTGGACCCGAAGTTCCTGGGAGCCCCTCTGCCTCTAGGGCGGCGTCCTCCCTGTCCTCCTCTGCCACGGAAGGACTGGTTGTCCGGAGCAGGCTGGGATTGCTGCGACTTCCGGAACCACATCTTCTTCTGACCCTGTTGGTTCCTAGAATAGGGCCTCTGGGGTGCAGAGAAGCGGATTCCGACGGCAGACAGCGTCTTCCCGTCCTTCTCACTCTGGGTCAAAGTGTCGCGAATGGTTTTGCCAAAGAGGGTAGAACCATCAATGGGGGCGTTCGCAAATGACGCTTTGAAGGGCTCTGAGAAATCGCAATGATGGAGCCAGGCCTGACGTCTAGTGACTAGACCTGCCCCTGCGGCTCTAGTGGCGCCTTCCGTAGCATGGGAGAGTAGCCGCATAGAGGTATTGGTAACTGATCTAAGAGTGGCCATGCGGGTGGAGTGCAGCACTTTGTCCTCCTCCGACATGGACTCTGGGGGAGATTCAGCGTATTCTTTAATAAGATCGCGATGCATCCTAATTACGTGTGCCAGGTAGTTCAGCGCCCTTACCGAGAAGGTCGCTGAACTAAACATTCGCTTCCCCAAGCGGTCCATCATCCGAGACTCCTTGCTCGGGGGATGGACTGAGGGACTCTCCTGAGCAAGTTCCCTCTTGGTGGCCGCCGCCGTCAACATGGCATCTACCGGAGGCCCCTTACTCCAATGGGCACGGTCAGCCGGTGGACTGAGGATCCGGTCGGCCCTCTTAGGGATTGGCTCCACGGTGTCCGGTTAATTCCACGCCCTGGTGGTAATGAGGTCCACCAGGGGGTCGGCAGGAGGGGACACCCAAGAGGTAGACGGGCCAGCTTCAAATGCCTCCAAGAACACGGACTCGTCCGAGGAAGACTTGGGGGCAGACCACCCCCCCCCTTATGCGGAGCATTTCCATGATGTCGCCAAATGAGACATCCTCAGGGGGGGGGTGACCGTGGGGAGCCTTCCCCTTCCTCCAAATCCGTGTCTTCCGTGAGAGACTCGGGGGGAGTCAATGTGCCTCCTTTTGCACGTATGCTTGCGAGGAACATCCTCTGGGGGCTGTCAGAGGACTCCTAGCAGCAACCTGTTCCAGGGGAACAGCTTGGGGCACAGAAGTGGGCTGTCCCAAGGGCCGGATGGTGGAAGCCTGACCCAGTGCAGAGGAGCGGGACGGAGCCGAAACAAGTGCCGGGGTCCAGAGACCCTCAACAGGGCCCTCTCCACTACATCAAAAGCCGAAGGGGAGCCGACCTCGACCAACGGATCCGACAATCGGCTCCCCCTAGGATCCGAAGAGTGGATCGGAGCCGCGCTGGCGCCGGATCCGGCGGACAGTGCGCCCGACACAGACGGGCGCCGAAGGAGCACTGATCCCCCGGATCCGAGGCTCGGATCCAGGCTCCGAGAGGTCGGATCCGATGCACCGAGGGCAGGGTCGGATCCGGTACCAAGTACTATCGGCGACCCACCCGCCCGAAGCTGCTCGGCTCCAACTGCTCCGAACCCGGTAGCGGTCGGAGAACGAGCAATTGGCTTGAAAGGGGTCAAGCTCCCCAGAGGGGAGGCAAGAGCACTCCCATCTGCATCTGGGCCTGGATGAACCTTCTCACCATCCGGTCCAGATCAGCGTCCGACAGGCTACAAGTTGATCTCGACGAGGCTACCGAGGTAGGCCTGGAGTGCCTCCTCGATAGCCTCGACGGAGATCGGGTCTCCTCCTCCTCAGGTCCCGGTGAAAAATACACTGGAGACCGGAGCCGAGGAGGGGGAAGAGCCAGCAGACAAGGAGGCCGGGAGAAGCCGCTGGCTGGGGCGAAACAGAGGTCTCGGCCCGCCGCTTATGGTGCTTCTCCCTCCGGTCCTTCTTCCCAGCTTCCCTCTCCTCCGAACCAGAAATGGGAGGTTGAGTCCCAGGAGGAGGAGGGGGAGGGGGAGCCGGAGAGGGAATAACCGTGGGAGGGATATAAATTTAAGTTTTAAACTCTAAAAAAAGTAATAATACAAGAGGGAAACCTACACTTTCACACAAATTTAACCAAAAAATTTCAAAATTGAGTACTTTAAACACTAAATATAGCACTTAGCTGGAGAGCTGGAAAAAAACAATCTGGTCACCATGCGCAGCAAACGAGATCTGAGGTCATGAGGGTAGAGCAGGGCATTATGGGTGAGGGGAGGAGCTGAGAGCTTGGATCCATAGCTGGTAAACCATGCCGGTTCGGATCCGATATCGGATCCATAACCCACAGGTTGCAGACAAATGAATCTCCTACTTCAGATCTTGGTATATGTGTTGTCCATTCTCATTCTTGCTCACCGATGGGTTATGGATCCAATCCTCGGATCTGTCTGCTGCATTTTCCAAGCTTCATCTCCTAATCTCGAGCTCCTCCCTCTTCCCATAATGTAACACCTCCTCTTAACTCCTCAGATCGAGTTTGCTGCCTATGTCTACTAATCTGTAAAGACAGGATAGAAAAGAAAGAATTACAACTAAAAACTTAAAAACCCAAAGTTCCCTTAGAGTCCAATATCCTTCTAGAAATACAAGGCTGGGGGATGGCTGAGAGAGAAGGTGAGGAAGAATGAGAATGGACAACACATATACCAACTTATGGTAAGTACTTAACTCCTAAATATGATGCTGTCCTTCTCATTCTTCCTCACTGATGGGTATAATCCCCAGTTACATAATTCTTCATAGGTTCATACTAGGCTATCTGCCCTAGGGCATTTATAAGCCTAGCCAGAGTGTGTTTGGCTTTCGCCACCCATTTTAAAATAATTTTGCTATGCCCTTTTTCGAGGTTAGTATACTGTGCCTCTGTCTAACAGTGACACAGAAGTGATACCCGGGGTAAACCTACGATCTCCCATCCACTCATCAAGATTCCTCTTGAAGAGAGTCAATGAGGGACTCTGCCTAACCTCGACTGGGATTTTATTCCAGAGTGAAGGGAGCCTCTGGGTTATGAATCTGTCCCCTCCAGCATGTCCTATTTATTTCAGTGCTGAGGTTCAAGTCTCTCGAGCACGTAGCTCGATGGGATTTGGATTTTCTGAGGTGCAGCATGTCCATTAATTCCGGGTTGGACATGGCTTAATACGTCAGGCATAGATCACCTCTGAGCAGGCGGTATGCCACTGAGTAGAGCTGGAGTTTCTTTAACCGGGCAGCATATGGCATCTGTTTGAGCCCTTTGATTCTCTTGGTGAGGTACTTTTGGGGTCTTTCCAGTTGCTGCAGGTGTCTGGTAAGGTACATCCCAAAAGGGGCATTGTACTCAATTATGGGCCTGATGAGGGATGAGTAAAGAGGCACGATGACCTCCCCTGATCTAGATGTGAATCCCTTCATGATTAGGTGGGCTATATAAAATGTTTTTCTAACCACTTTGGCCACGTGGTTGTCAAATGAGATATTGCTATCAACTTGGGTCCCCAGGTCCCTAATTACTTCTTCTGTACTTAATGGATTACCACCTATGTGGTAATTTGTGGGCACTTTGTTTTTGCCAAAGGGGATGACTATACACTTCTTGGCGTTTAGCTTGAGGCCATGGCTCTGGCACCAGTTATCTGTTTCTATGAGGCCCTTTTGGAGGATGCTTGTGTCGGCTAGAGTGTCGATTATGGCGCCCAGTTTGCAGTCATCTGCAAAGTTGGTCAGCCACAGTCCTTCCGTGTTGGCCTGTACCTCCGAGAAATATATACCGAACAAGAGAGGTCCCAGGACTGAGCCTTGTGGGACACCACTTGTAACTGGTTGGGAGTCTGACATGGCTCCAGCAATTCTAACCATGTGGGTTCTGTCCTTGAGCCAGTTTGCAACCCATCTAGTGACATAGGGGTTTATATTTAAGCTGGTGAGCTTATCTATAATGCCCGAGTGGGGTATTGTATCTAAGGCTTTTGCGAGGTCCAGGTAGGCTGTGTGGACCACCTTCCCCTCGTCAATGGCCTTAGTGACTGTTTCAAAGAAATCAACCAGGTTTAAGAGGCAGGATCGGCCCTTAAAGCCAAACTGGTAGGATCCAGTGTCTGTGGGTCCCCAGTATCTTTATTTATGAGGTCCATGATGATCCTTTCCATAGCTTTGCAGACCAAGCTAGTCAGGCTTATGGGGTGATAGCTTCCAGGATCCGTTGAGGCACCACCTTTGTGGAGAGGGACCACTGTTGCTGTACGCCACTCTGGGTACATATCCTGTAGTAAGGTTGAGATTGAACAGTAGTTTTATATTTGGGTTTAGCTCTTCTTGGAGTTCATGTATGACGCAGCCCGGGACACTGTCTGGTCTCATTGATGCTGTGTTTTTTGCTTTGGAGAGGGCAGCTCTTACCTGAGTATCTGAGATGTCAGGGGGGCAGCACTCTGCTGGGATAGATATTTGCCCTTTTGGTGGGGTGGGGTTTGCACTGAACCTGTCAGCTAGGATGTTGGCAATGTCTGTGGGTTCGATGTATTTTTTGTCATTTTGGACTAATTCTGAGCATATCTGGGAATTCTCACCCAGGTTCCTAACATAACTAAAGAAATCCTTGTGATTATCCTTAGTGTCCTGTGCAATTTTTCTCTCAAAGCTGGCCTTAAACGATTTTATGAGTGCTCATAGTTTTTTGCTAATACTGATCAGAGATGCCCTCCCTTTCTGGGATTTTGCTCTATCGTGTAGTAGCTTCCTCCATCTATTGCAGGAGTGTCCAACCCGCGGCCCGCAGGCCGCATGCGGCCCTCAGAGCTCTTTCATGCGGCCCGCAACCCTTAAATTTAAATTTAATTTCACTTTTTTTCCGTGTGTTTACACGTCCGCGTAGTTTTGCTCTTCTGCGCATGCGCCAACTTTCTTTTTTACTTTTTCCCATACCAGCGTCTTTTAAACTGGTATGTGCATGCCGAAAACACCGCTCGGGCGATTTTTAAAAGAAAAGCTGCAGGAAGGAGCTTAGATCGTAGCGTAGACTACAACTAGAGAGAGGATTTATTATTTTTTTAGTTTATTTCGTTGTGTACACACCGACTACACTACAACAAAGGTAAGTTACAAGATGTGTTGCTATATAGATTTATTTGCTGGTTTAAAAAGCAAAAGTGTATTAAAATTATTTTTTTTGGCCATCTTAAATACTTCATGTTTCTGAACTACAGACTTTACTGTGAGCAACATTGAAATCAACTGTAAATAAAAATGCATTTGTTTCATAAACATTGCTTTACTAAATGTATATTTCTTGTGTTGATGCTTTTATATAGTTTGTGTCTGGTAAATATAGCATAATTGTATTTTACTTGAAATCTTAAAGGTGATTTAAAGTAAAACAAAAATATATGTTGCAAGTATAAAGAAGTTAGATCTTCATTATTTTTGTCAAGAAGTAGAAGATTTTAGAATTAGATGTTTTCTTCATCATATAAAATGTAGCTTCTAGACTAGAATTAGACTGTTAAAAATGTTCTTTTTGGCAGACTTTTCAGTTAACTGTCATGTGTCTTTCTTCTGTTGTGTGGTTTTACACTGTGTCAAGGCTCAAAACAGTAAAATCTCTGCATGTTCTTTTTCTTATGCTTCCTGTCAGGGACTGCCTACTACACTGACAATGAAACATTTGTTTTATAAGCATCATAAAAGACTACAGTTGATGCAGAATCCATGCCTTACTTAGACATTACACACTGGATATGGCTTCCTAAGATAAGGGCAGATTTTGCAGGCCTATGGTAAAGTGTGTGATTTCCTCATTGGCGTATATTATGTAGCATAGCTGTTAACATTGGCATTTCTTTTGTTATGTAAAGAGAAATATTCTGAATGTAAAATTTGCACACCGACTCTACTAGGGAAAGGCAGGGCCTGTGAACATATCACTGGCCATGTGAAGTTTACACTGTTTCATTATTATGTAGAACTGTGCATAGGGTTAGGTCGTTAGGATGTCTGAGGCCAGATATACATTAATTTTGGCTTAATATGCTGTCCTCTAGTTTTTGGCTGTGCATTTATATCTTATTTGACCATTGGCTGAGGAAAATGAAGAAGTGATGGTTTGCTGTCCATTTTATGGTACTGGATTTTAATAACTAACAAGGCCCTGGCTTACTGTATGAGGTGGGAAGGCGGACTAATGCTGAAAACTATTTGAAAATTTGTTGTTAGAATATGACCTGGTAGTTGAATATTACACACATAATATTTGCTAATAACAACTTGAGGATCTAGTCTTAAAACAGATTACTTGTGTCAATCATTTTTTCAAAGTCCTGTCAATTTCCAATAGACTTAGGCTTTCTGTCACAATTTAGAGATCTACAAGTTCAAAGTTTTCATCCATCCAAGCCAGTATCATCCCCATGTTTTCCTGTTCCTGTGTTACTTCACTTTACCCCGTGTGTTTTACTGATTATCTGAATGCTTTCCCTTTGCTTTTGATTGTTTCAGGTAGTAATACATTTTGCCTGTATAATAGCAGTGTTAATTCAGCCCTCTGTAGCTTCCAGGCCACTACGTGTTTTACTTTGGAATTTAATCAATTTGACAGTTAAATCTTCCTTGAATCCTGACCATATCTCTCAACTGTCCAGATTTTTGCCTCATATTTTTGTCTGTTCCTCATAACATTTGTGGTTTTCTGGCAAATACCTGGATGGATGACATATATTTGTGGGACACCACTTGTAACTGGCTTGGAGTCTGACATGGCTCCAGCACTCAACCATGTGGGTTCTGTCCTTGAGCCCAGTTGCAACCCATCTAGTGACATAGGGGTTTATATTTAAGCTGGTGAGCTTATTCCATAATGCCCGAGTGGGGTATTAATATCGAAGGCTTTAGAGTGGTCCAGGTCCAGGCTGTGTGGACCACCTTCCCTGGGTCAATGGCCTTAGTGGCTGTTCAAAAGAAATCAACCAGGTTTAAGAGGCAGGATCTGCCCTTAACAAAGCCAAACTGGTAGGATCCAGTGTCTGAAGTGTCCCCATTATCTTATTTATGAGGTCCATGATGATCCTCTTCCATAGCTTTGCAGACCAAGCTAGTCAGGCTTATGGGTGATAGTTTCCAGGATCCGCTGAGGCACCACCTTTGTGAGAGGGACCACTGTTGCTGCACGCCACCTGGGTACATATCCTGTAGTAAGGTTGAGATTGAAACAGTAGTTTATGTGTTTGGGTTTAGCTCTTCTTGAGTTCATGTATGACGCAGGCCCGGGACACCGCCTGGTCTCATTGATCTGTGTTTTGCTTTGGAGAGGGCAGCTCTTACCTGAGTATCTACGAGATGTCAGGGGCAGCACCTGCTGATAGATATTTCAGCCCTTTGGTGGGGAGGGTTTGCACTGAACCTGTCAGCTAGGATGTTGGCAATGTCTGTGGTTCGATGTATTTTGTCATTTTGGACTAATTCTGAGCATATCTGGGGAATTCCTCACCCAGGTTCCTAACATAACTAAAGAAATCCTTATGTGATTATCCTTGAGTGTCCTGTGCAATTTTTCTCTCAAAGCTGGCCTTTAAACCGGATTTTACGAGTGCCCATAGTTTTTTGCTAATACTGATCAGAGATGCCCTCCCTTTCTGGAATTTTGCTCTATCGTGTAGTAGCTTCCTCCATCTATTATATAGTTTGTTTATGGCTGGGGTCCACAAGACAGGACGTCTGCCTTTGGAGGATTGGGACTTGGTTTTATTTGGGATTGCATGATCCATGCATTCCTGAAGGTGTTCATAGAATGCATTTATAAAGGATTCTGCGGTCTGGGCCATATTTTCCACAGGCCCGGGGGCTTTGAAGGATTCCATCTCGGTTTTGAGGAGTGTGAAATTTGCATTAGAGAAGTTTTTCACTGTGGTTTTCAGGGCAGGGGGTGGAGTTGGGATGTGAATATCCAGTGAGATTAGTTTATGGTCTGATCTTACCAATGAGGGATACACTTTTGGTCTGGAGCATAGAGTCCCCATGTTGGTGATTATCAGGTCCAGTATGTTTTCCCCTCTTGAGAGACCCTAAATGAAGGATATGCCAGAGCACCATCAAACCAGAAGGTGGTTCATTTCTGGAGACAATGCCCAGTTTGTAAAGAGTCACAAGAGAATGAGTATACAAACTAGTTACTGTATAACAGATACAAAAAGAAAAATGCAGTAAGAGGGATAAGGTAGTCATAGAACTGATCAAATGGCTCTAGGATAAGGCAATTCTAAACCACTTTGTAAACAATTCAGGGGAATACAGTCAGTAGTCTAATTGACCAGGATTACATATGGGACTGCTTAACCCAAGTGGTAGAAAGAAAAGGAAATGACAACTGGTCAGATTTTCTGTACTGTTGGACCCAAAGAAAAATTAGCTTAACTGACAAGTCAGAAAATATGATAAATATTGACCAACGACTATATTGATCTTTATTTTCCACTACGAAAGGAAGTTCTCATGGAGAAGGCAGATGAAATGGCTATTGACCTGTTAGAGTGGCTTTGGGCGGACAAGGCAACTCCAAATCTTTTAATGAACAAATAGGAATACCATCTGTAATCCATTCAGCTAGTGTGACTGGATCCCGCTTGACCTAAGCGAATGGATGGAAGGAAAGAAATAGTTGATCCACTCCTCTGAACTTTTTTTTTTTGTTTTGCAAGTATTCACCAAAATTACAATTACTTGGAAAGCAGATATATAGTAAAACTGTGTGGCTCCTTTAGGCATAAAGGTAGGCTTGGTCCAGTCTACTAATAGTAGAAAAAAAATGTGTCTTCTCCTTGAAAGGGACTAGCCAGGAAAAAGTGGGGGGATAGTAGCTGAGAGGACCAACATTCAAGAAAGAAACCCAAATAGGTAATTTACTTGATTTATTTAACATCTGTACACCCAGATAGGCTGACTAGGTGAACAGAACCAGTTTTCATCTGAGCCTCTGGGAGAAAAATCCAAAAGCATGTAAATATAACACTGCAAACAATGAAGGTAAAGGTTCTGAATCTGCTGTCTCGAACGAGGGAAGCAAGCCTGCACTGTCTAACAATCACTGGAAATAGAGAAACCATACTGCCAGTTTTTGGGCATGGAGATCAGGATGCTTAATCTCCTACAGGTGATATGAGACATTTCAACTGGGCTCCAGAATCCATGGAGGATATCCCAGATGAGACCAGAGGAGAGAGAGAGAGAGCACCAGAACAGTCCAAAAAGTAGAAATGAGGATGACAGAGCTCTACAAAATTTGCTGGCTTTGTAGACACTCCGAGATCAATGACAGATTGGTAGAAGCATAAAGGGGACCCAGGGGCCAAAAGCAAATTGAAGCTTCCCTTGGGAGTACTCCCAAAGGAAGAAATAGAAAAGGGTACCTGCTGTATTTGTAATTACAGGGAAAGTAATGTGGTCAATATAATGTTGGCCTTAATGGCGAAAAATCAAGTTGACAACTGATTGAGGGAACAGTCATAAGGAAACACACTAGATCTATTGAAGCTGTTTGCCACAGCGTTCGATTTGCACAGTATGTGTGCTGCTGTTAGAGCTTTACAGAGATCGCCCATTATCACACCTACATGGCCTCTTTGTACAAGGGGTAGGATCATATTATTCCTCCCTGTTTGTTGATATACTAAGATAATGACACGGTGTGCACTACAATAGACGTCAGATGGAGGACCACCTGAAAAATATGCAAGGCGAAAAGGAACAGCTGTCATCTCCAGGATGTTGCCATGCAGCCTAGTTTCCAGGGAAGACTATGTGCTATGGAAAAAACTACTCCAGTTGGGAAGTGTTATGTGGTCTCTGTGGCTTGGGGGGTAGAAGAACAGCCTGCCTAGAAACCAGTTGTTCGACTACATATACCAGCAAAAATGACATTAGTAAATTTGTTTTATAGGAGCAGGTAGGGCTAAAAAGAGATGGTACACAAGTTTGCAGAATTAATCTTCCTGGCAGGGAACGGAAGTGACAGTGAGATCCACTTTTTCATTTCTAAACAGTGAGATGTGGAGGTGAATCAAACATGCTATCTGGTTTGTAACATTCAAGTGAGAACTTCTGAATTTCCATTTTGTATCAGCAATAGATAAGTGTTTGCCAGATTTATAGCAATGCCCAGGGATCTGGAGTCTTAAGACAGGAAATCCCCAGTTTGTAACAATTGATACCTGGCTGCAGCAATGAGAGCAGTCATTCAAATACAGAAGACACCTGAAATTCTCTGAGCAGCAGATGAGCAGCTACTGCCACTATATGTATGGAAAAACCATCATGGAAGCTGTGATAGGTCTGAAGGGGAGAGCTCTGAGCTGGAAGTGAGTGGTGCTCAGTTGAAAACACGGACATCTACTGGAGTGCCTGCTTAATAATAGTATGTGTCTCAAACATATAGAGCACATCCAATCATCCCCTGAGTCTCAAGTGAGCAGCAACCAGTGTCATGCATTAGGTGCACACCCCAGGGGCTACGATGAGTCCAAAAGTAAAAGCTCTGAATTGTTAGTGACTGATATCACTTTCCAGGTGCATATGTTGATAGCCTTGCTGTAAACACACATGAATGGAAATAGACAGATTTTAACTTTGGTGATATACTGGTTTTATTCCTTTACTGTAATAGCAGCAGATGTGCTGGAAATTCAGTGTTACCCTATGGGAAGAAAGGTCACTGGGGGTGGCATTAGGCAATATTGTTCAGAAGGGTTTCCTGAAGCATTTGGAATGGGGAATGCAACAGCTGGTTGGGGAGATCTAATGAAGAATTAGAAAACTGTTAGGAAGACAATGAGAATATGGGGTCCTGAACGTGGAGAGGGGGAAACGACATGCGGGATTTGGAAATAATCTCCAGTACTGTGAAATAGTTTCTGATGGGAACAAGGAAGGGAGCACCAGCAGGAAGATAAAAACTCTGGAGAGTTCCTCCCTTCAGCAGAGACCTAACGTAGGGGAGTGCATCCCCCTGGAGACGTGCCAGGGTGGATCGCCCCAAAGTCCAGGCCTTAGGCTCATTGATTCATAGAAGTTCAATAAGCTAATGACCAAAAAGGCTTTTAAAGCCTAGCCAACCATACAAAACCCCTTGCAATTTCTGAAATTCTTAAGTGTAAGAAAGGATGTTAAGATATGATATTTGCAAACAGGTGCCTGGGAAAAGAACAATTAACAAGCTGCCTGTGACAAATGGAGAGATAAGTGCCAAACCAGTTGTGAATTTTCCTAGATGTAATCAAAAGGGGAGAGTAATCCCACGGAGGCAGAGCTTGGAGGTCAGCGCCCAAACTTTGTCCCATAGCTTTTGGCAAGGACTCTCCTATCAAGTCTATATGAGCAAAATACCTTAAAATTTATTTAGGATTAAGGTCATCAAATGTAAAGAAACTCACTGGGCCCAAATGATGTCTTGGATCCAAAGAAAGCCCTTTGTTAGCCTATCATTCTGCAGCCAAGAAAACCGTATCCCGGAAAAGGACCTAGTTTCTCCAGTCCATCAGCTACCTTTTGGATCTTAGAGTCTCTGATCCAAGGCTGCACTGACTCAATAGCTCGAATCTGACGGACAGAACCAGATTCGAGTAATGCCTAACACTTACCTGTTGTCTCCTAACCTTAGAGCCCGAAGGTGGTTTGGATCCAAGAGACGTCCGAGTCTGCCTGTTGGATCCTAGGCCGAGGATCCGAGGAAAAGGATGGGGTCCAAGGAGACGTCAGGATCCGAAGTTTTTTTTTTTTTTTTTAAAGATAGTGCTCTGTCTGAGTAGCTTGGATCTAATAGGATTACTGATCCAAGAAGTGCTTGACAATACCTGTCCGATCCTAGGCTTGGGATCCGAAGGCCACAAAGGTCCGCAAATAGAAGCCATACTAAATACATCTCCCACAACTCACAAGATTGATACAGAAAACATTTAACAGTGACACTGTCAGATCTGCAGAGGTCTTGAATCTGAAGAAGCTATGCCCACAAGCAAACTGTAATCTGTTGGATCCTAAGATTAGACTCAGAGGAACCGTCAAATCCCAGGCTTGGGATCTGAGAATAAGGGATGAAAAAAACTAACCCATCGGACCCAAAGAACCCTGGATCCGAAGAAGTTTCAAATGATCTTTATTGCTTAAACTGACCAAATCTGCAGGATCCGAGGAGACCTTTAGATCCAGAGAAGGCCCAAGGATCTTTGGATCTGAAGTCTTGTATGTTGGTTTCATAATTTTATCTCTTTATTTTCAAAGGGGTGTGAGCCCCTAAAGGAACCGTTGCCATCAAGGAAAAAACTGACAAAGAACGAGAAAGCTTACAACCAAAACTTTCTTAAATATGAAAGCTGCAGTCATCCTATGGCTTCAGTACTGTATGGAAGCCAAAACAAGCAAGCAAAACAAGGACATAAACCCAAGAAGGCAGTTGGAGACATAGAAAAAGGAGAACGACGACGAGATTCAGTAAAACAAAAGAATCTGTATATTGCAACCAAGCGGTAAACACCAACTCCTACAGATTGAAAATGGACCAAAAAAAATGTAACAAAGGCTGGACATTCTGCAAAATCCTAAAAGGGAAACAAGCAAACGTGTTACAAAACTCTATAAATGTCCAAGATAAAGAGGGGGAGAGGAAATAAAAACCTGAAGAAAATAATAGCTAAACTTGTACGACTGTTAGCTGCCAGAGGCATACAAGGGGGGAGACAGCCCAACGGAACGTACATACAAAACTGGAAAACTGTCTTTACAACTACCTAAGACATCACAGAATAGTTGCCAGAGATCTAAAAACAATGGCTGTGAAAACACAGAAGTCGATATCATCAGTAGAATTGAAACAGCAAGCATTTTCTACGGAAACGCATCCAAAAAACACAAATCTATGCAGCAAAAGGTAGGAAAACCTAAAGCAAAAAGAGAGAGAGAAAAGAAAAATTTTACCAGCTCTAAAAAGAAAAGCCTACAGGGAGGAAGGGGACTCTCTTTCAAATACTACTTATCTAAAAAGAAGATATAAGAAAAATAAAGTCCTTACCTCTTGAGACTAGAGAAACTTCCGACTTTATCAGTCTGGTGGCAAACGAGATCTGAGGAGTTGGAGGTGGTGTGTTGCCTTATGGGAAGAGGGAAGAGCTCAAGATTAGGATCTGAAGTCTGGAAATGCAGCAGAGTCGGATCCAGGGATCAGATCCATAACCCAGTGAGTAAGAATGAGAAGGACATCATCATATTTAGAAGTTAACATACAATGGACTCTACTATTAATTGTGAAAATAACCCCCCACAATACACACAGCCTGATAACACCAAACTGCTTTTTGACAAGTGTAAAAATAAATAAATAAATAAATAACAGAAAACCTACTTTCCAAAAAGGACTGAACAATTTTTGTAGTTAAACAACCTTTCCTTTTTCCGTGTCATTTATTTCCAGGCCATTTGCCATGGAGTTGAATGTACTTCATCTTAAACACTGCCTATCCCATGCATTTTATCAACAAAAATTAACAGTATTTTGCAAAAAAATTTCTAAGTATGTAGGAGTTTGAGCACTGCCTCTCCCTTACTGGTTCCTCTTACCTCAGTTATGTGCCCAACCTTTCGGCTTTTATAACATACTACAGATTTTTTGCTGTCATGAATAAGAAAGTGCACTTTTCTGGCGAAAGTGATAGCCCACTGTCCATCTAAAACTCTCTTATTGCTAAGAAAGAACTAATGTACACACCGATAAACTGCTGCAACAGAGGTGGGGACAACTGCAAGGTAAATCACAGCCATGCGTGCCCTAAAGCAGCAGGACAGGATGGCGGGCTAATGTGAAAGTGCAGTAATCAGGGGGATGTTACTGTCTATGCCCTCTGGGCATGAGACCAGCGTGTAGGGATAAGGAATGGGACAATTTGCAATGCAGTCTTCATTAATCTGTTACATCTATTCATTTCAAACTAATTTTCAAATAGTCTGCAGTTTTCATTTTAAAAAGAAAACAAACTGTTTTTAGTAGGAAGGAATGTATGCAACTTGAAGTAGCGGTTATCAATTCGGTAAAATAACACAAAGCACTATAAATATGGTGTTTGCAATAGTTCTCATTCAATTAATTGTAATAAATCTGTTTCTCTGACTAACGGCTAAAAATATCTTGCACCAACTTGCCCACCGAGTTATCACACAAACAAACATTATAACTTTGTATTGGGCTTATCTTACTGCAAAGATGTTTACACAATACAGCATAATCTCAGCAGGAATTTAGAAAAGTACATTTTTGTACCTACCATAGTATGAATATTAGAGAATCTACATTGCAGTCCATACATATGGGTAGTCCGCTGTGCAAATTGTTTGATGCAATATAAAAGGAGCTGACGTCGGTCAAGGCGCTTAAATTTGACATCAAGTCGGGGTACAAAAGCGCATGACCGGCGTCATATCTCAATCTTTTCTTGCCCCAGATGTGAGGCCTAAAAAGAAAGGCCCAAACCAAAGACAGCAAAAAAAACCAACCAACCACCCTGCACTACTCCTATTCACAATATTTACAGTATTCACAACCCAAACCACACAACCGCCTCTAACTTCTGGAGGGGAAGGAGGGAGGAGTAAATTGGACTACAGCAATGAATCTTGAACATCTACAGCACTGGTAGAGTACAAAACTGTGCCTATGTTCTTCATCTCACATTGCTGCAGTCCTTACATATGGGTAGAATGGCCTAATCCCAGCTGGAATCTCACTTACCATGATGGGGCAACAGAAAGCAATACAAAACCCAATCCCACTTAAAATAGTTTGTTTGAAACAGGCTTGCTGAGGCCAAAAAGCAAAACCGAACTAAATAACTTTTAACAGAACTTGCAGACCCTTTAAGTTCTACCTCAAATAATATCGCAACTGCCTGTGTGTATATCCAAAGTGTGCAAAATCTTTTCCCCTTTATTTTTTGGGGTTTGCATAAAAATGAGCAAATGAATAGTCTGGTTTAAAATACAAAACCATGAGAGAAGGATTAATACGCAAAGTACTATCATGCAGAAGGTTAAGAAAGGCTCAGCACCATAGGGCTGCGCAATTCCAGAAACCCTTCTACATGAGTAATGGCCAACAAAAGCAGTCTTCATTAAACACATTTCAACTCGACGCTTTTTGAACTCCAAAAGGTTGTAGAGTGGTTCTCCAACACTTACAAAATTAAATCCCAAGCTAAACAAAGGATGAAAACAATGGTGGGTCACGATCACGCAAGTGACGAAATTGCTGCAGCATGAACCTTAATAGAGAAAGGACAAACCGCGCCAGTAACTCAGTCGAATATTGAAAACCACATAAATTAAACGAGAAACATCAAAATCCTTTGCTGTGCCAAAACAAAACTACTCCTCCATTTATCTGCATTACTTTCACACTAGGCCTTCTGGCCCTCCAAAATAACATTCAAACTTGCTATGGCTGAGACCCTCAGGGTTTTAGTAGAATATACTGAGCTGTGAATGTAAAGTGAAGTTTGACATTGGGTAAATGACTACAATGCTCCTGGGACAGCAGGTGTGGATGTACCCACTTTCCATTTAGATGAGCTCCCAAAGCTTTGTCTGAGGCATCTGTCGTTAGAATCTAACTGCGCCTCTGGCGGGTCACCGAGAGAGTCCCTTGTTTAGAGTGACATTCTGGGCCCACCCACCGGGGCTAGCACAGATACAAGAGTATTATCTGAATGACGGTGTCACATATGCCAGCAGTGCTGTGTGTCCATACATTTTGAGATACCATTGGCTTCCTCATATGCAGTTTAGCATTCGATGCCAGAATAGATGCCATGAACCCCAAACTTGAAGGACTGTCCTTGCAGTCAACCTGGATGATAGAACAGGTGATGGAAGTAAAGAAAGATTCTTTTTGTTTGTCCGGGTCGAGAAGGCATCTGGGGGATGCTGAGGCTGATCTCACCAGAAAGCACTGTGTCCTGAGAGGTGCTAGACTGGACTTTTGTTTTAGATTCTAGAATACCCAAACTCTTGCTTTTCTGCTATCACATGCTGTAAGCTAGTGAGAAGAAGTTCGTCCTTCCTTGGGCCCAGAATCAGTGTCGTCCAAATAAGGATTAGATCTGTATTCCTCTTGGCCTGAAAGCTATCCTGTAGAAAAATTTAGCCATTGAATACTCCTGGGCATGATAGATAAGCCAAGGAGCAATACAGAGAAACTGATAATGAGAAGTCCCAGTCCGGCATGGACTACTTTCACTGCACTTCAGGCCTGATAGGAAGCCTCCTGTAAGCCTCCTTGGGATCCGAGTCTGTTTTGCCCATTTGCCCAGCAGGTAAAAGCTGTTATAACGTCAACATTTTGAACTTAGAATGTCAGATATGTGTTGAGGATAGATAAATCCAGATTGGCCTCCCGTGTTCCCTTTCTTTGAGTACTAAGACAGGCGAGAATAAAATCCTAGGCCACTTCTAGCAGAAAGGGACGGTTGTGGCCTTTATTTAGTATGTTTTGAGACATTTGTGAGCCCTCTAGTCTTTGCTGAGGAGGAGCGTCTGGCATGGAGGCAAGGTAGAGCCAGGAGTAGCAAATAAAACTTGTAACCTCGGTGTGTGATATCCCAATACCGTTTGTCTTGGGTAATCAAATTCCAATTTTCCTTGAAAGGTGTAACCTTCCTCCCAAAGACTGCCCAAGAAGGATCACAGCTGAAGTATGGAATCATTAAAGAACAACAGCTGGCCCCTGCACCGAAGATTGTGCAGGAGAACTCCCTGTTATAGGTCTATGAAAAAAGAACTCTTAGCTCTGCTACCCGTCTAGATCTACCCTAGACAGAATCCCTTAAGAAGGACCACATCCACTAGCAGAGGCCAGTCCCTACTAAACTTTGGGCTGCACTTGCAAACTTGCTTCTTTCCCAGCCTGCATGGATTTAGCCTTTTGCTTCCATTTTTCTTCCAAGACCCAGCTCACAGGTGAACCGACAGCATCAGACTGTAAGGAGCATCCAAAATCCTCCCCATCTTAACATGGAGTGAATGGGAAATTCTGATCCCCTCAGCCATGCACGTGCCCTGCGAAAGAACTGAACCAGTGGCCACTCAGAGGCAAGAGGCCTGTACAGCATCAAAACCACATTGTTTCAGCCAAAAGGGGTCGCACCCACCTGCTCTAGAGCATGCAAATCTTGTAATTCTTACATAATGCCTTCATGAACATCACCTTAGACTTCAATTGAAGAAGATGGATTTTGATGAAACAACATATGGAACGCGTTTATTTCCTCATAGCTAGGGTGAAGATGTATGAGCTTTTCTTACATCATAAAAGCTCTGGCCTCCTGGGCCTCTTTATTTTTACCTATGGGGCGCCAAACTTATGGGTCCCCTGACTAACAGTTTCTGGGGTCGCCCTAGGACTCGCCCTAGGATTTATATAAAGATATTTCCCTGTAATAGGCATCCTGGTTCCAGCTTAGGGCGACCAGAGAATCAGGACCAGTGAGCTTCTGCAAACACATCTTCACAACATCCAGAACATCAGGTATAGCCAAGGGCCTATGCTGGGTAAAACAACAAAATTCCCTAAGCCTTTTCCTTGGAATCAGAAGTCCTGACCTCTGTGCTTGTTCCTTTCCCTCATGGAATGAGGAGTCTCCTGAAGTCTCTGAAATGAGGGAGAAGCAGAAGAGTCAGAAGCAGAAGATCAGATCATCTGCGTGAAGTAGGCCTGCAAGTCTTCGGCAGACTCGAAACATCAGAAATATACTCAAAACTCCTATCCAAAACTCACCCCTAGGCCTCTCCACAGGAGGGGCAGAACCTCTAATCAAATGATAAAATCCTCTGCCATTTTAAGCATGTGCTTCTTGGCGCACAGTGCTACTAGGAGGCCCCCAACAGAAGCTAAACCTGGCCTGCCTCTGGGAGGCCTTAGGGAGCAAGCAGAGGAGGCCTAACCACCTGGGAAGGAGGAGAGTACAGTGACCTGTGAAGCCCCTTCAGCTGACCTGCCTCCTGGAGGCCCATCCTACAATATCAAAAGTCTCCCCTGGGACTCAGAGCGTCGTCGGAACCACAGTTTCCACTGAGTACCCTCTAAAGAACCGGCAAAATCCCGGAATTGAGCAGGCTCTTCTTGCCCTGGGTTGCCCGCTTTGTCTTTGCGCTTCTTCAAAGCGGGCGCCGGAGAATCCGACGGCATATTATAGTTGCCGCGCTTCCCGAGAACAGCCTGGCACAATCTCTAACCTTACGCTTAATAGTGCGTATTGAATCTAACTGGCGACACTAACAACGTCGTGCTCAGGCTGGAAACAAAGGAATGCACGAAGAATGATAAATCCTACACAAAGCGACCAGCACCACCAAAATACCAGTTATTCACCACAAAAACATCCGGTAAAACACTGGGGGCGAAAAAACAAGAACTGATTCCCCAAAAAAACAAAAACCAACTGATTCGGTCAGAAACTCCAGACTGAGAAAAATTTCCAAAGCTGACGGCACCGCGCTGCTTCTGCATCATCAGGACTGGCAACTTGTGAGATAAGAACAATACGGCCAAAAGACTGAGATAGCGAAAAGCTGGTCATGCGCTTTTGTACTGGCGTTCTGATGTCAGTTCGCGCCTTGACCGGCGTCAACTACTCTTTAGTATTAGGACGGGCGAGGACAGCGGACTACCCATATGTAAGGACTGCAGCAATGTGAGATGAAGAACATCCTAATATTAGCCAAATCTGACTGTATACTTTATGTCTCAAGGAGGCTGGAATATATCTTAGGAGCAATTTGACAACAAGGAATCCGGATAAGCTTGTATTAAGAACTTAATACTGAACCACTGCAAAAGAAAGAAAATCGCAGATGTTGAGATGAGGCAAAGAGTATCTTATTGACTGATCTGTACCTTTATTGTTTTTGATTTTGATAAATTAAATACTTATTGATGGGATTTTGAAATTTTAGACGGTGGTTGTAAGGCTTTGTTTTGTAGCACTGTAAGCAGCCAGTCAGATGTATTTTTATATCCTATAATACAGTTTTCTCTATGAAGCTATTTCTTAACTAAAATAAATCACTTTCTACAGTGTTTACAATTCTTGTACTAAATCATTCTTTAGTACATCTCCACTTACTTTAGTTTACGCCACTAATCTCTTAACCATCGTGTATAGCACTGCTTTTGGTATTACAATGTGGAGTTTTAAATACACAGTGTTTTTAATGTGATTTGTGACACTTAACAGCTGTATCAGTGTCACTCATGGCTTGGTCTGAAGCAAAAGTGTGTGTCTGTAATAAATGGCATAGTTGGTGACGTAAGACATGAGCTGCAGAAGACGCCGTTAAAAGTAATCTGATATGGTAAGTTGTAGTAGTGTGTGTGTGTGTGTGTGTGTGTGTGTGTGTGTGTGTGTGTGTGTGTGTGTGTGTGTCTCTATCTATATGTATCTATATATATCTAACACATATCGAGGACAGCCATTGGAAAATGCAGTAAAGCATTAATTTCTGATGATTTTCTCTACAGTTTAAACCTGGTAACAGAACAGCTTTTTTTTAATAAATTGCTGGATAGAAAAAAGAAACTTTTAGTTATGTACTTACCATAACGATAGATGTATGTGATCCATCTCGCCTACATTCATTACTGACTGGTTCGGAGCAGAGAGTCTGCTCTGACTCGGCCACTATAACTAGCACAAAGTCTCTCATTGGCTGGGCTAACCCTGTATCGCAGGATGCATCACGCCCAAACCCCCAGATCTAGTTTGCCCCTACATGATTCTCCCACATACACCATACCACAAGGATAAATAAGTAAGAGGAGAGAAAAAATGATATCCTCAGAGAAATCAGAATACAGGTTTCCTCCAAGTCCAACAGGTAGGGGGAAGGAGGGCGGGTACGTAAGAATGTAGGCGAGATGGATCACATACATCTTTCGTTATGGTAAGTACATAACTAAAAGATGTAATGTGATCCTATCTCGCCTACATTCATTACTGATGGGACAGCGTCCCTAGCACCAAAATCCCAGGAGGCTCACTGGAAAACACTCCTGAGCACTGTGGAATCAAAGGAAGCCCGACCTCTAGAGGCCACGTCCAGTTTGTAATGAAAAATAAAGGTATGTGGAGAAGTCCAAGTAGCCGCTGCACATATCTCATCTATGGATAATCTATAATGAAAGGCCACTGAAGTTGACGTAGCCCTGGTAGAATGCGCCCTAAATGGAAAGGGAAGATCCTTACCCGCTAATGCATAAATAAATGAGATGCAGTCTCTAAACTACTTAGCTATGGTGCCCTTAGTCACAGATCTGCCAATTCTATTGTCCGAAAACGACACAAACAACTGATCTGATTTTCTCTCCTGTTGTGTCCTATTTAAATAAAACCTCAGTTGTCTATGCACATCCAACTGGTGCAATTTGTATTCCGCTTTGTTGGAGAACCTTGGGAAAAAGACCGGAAGCTCAATAGACTGGTGGAGACAAAGGGCAAAAGAGACCTTAGGGAGAAAGGAAGGATTAAGTTGCAGCAATACGCTGTCCTTGTGAAAAATTAAATAAGGAGGTTTAGCAGAAAGAGCTTGAAGCTCCGATACTCTTCTGGCTGAAGTTATGGCTACCAAGAAGGCAGTCTTCCATGACAGGAATGTCAATTCGCAGGAGGATGCCGGCTCAAAGGGAGAGGACGTCAAAGCTCTGAGCACCACATCTAAATCCCATGGCAAGACGGGCTGCGAAACCGGAGGGTGCAGCAGCCAGGCTCCTTTCAGAAAGGCTTTACACAGCTTACGGCCCATAAGGGAAGGCTCATGAGCAATATGATAATTAGAGATTGCTGCCAACTGAACCTTTATGGTGGAAGCAGCCGAACCTTGTCTAAAGAGTGTAGCTAAGAAATCTAACACCGCGGACACCGGTGCTGTAAGAGGGTCCAGATCACATTGCTGAGCCCAAATTGAAAATCTCTTCCATTTACTAGAGTATATTTTCCTAGTAGAAGACTTGTGGGAGGAGGACAGAATATGAACTACTTCTGGGGTAAAAATATGCTGTCTAACTTAGGTCGGAAGTGGAGAAGCCAAGCAGTGAGCTTGAGTGTTCGTAGGGATGGATGGCACTGTCTTGACTGATGAGTCAATAGGTCTGGAGCTGGGTCCAGAATCCAAGGGCCATCCACCGCATACTTCCGAAGGAAAGGGAACCAAACTTGACGGGGCCAGTGTGGTGTGATCAAAATCATTTTGCTTCTCAAGCAGGAGGCCTTCTGAATCACTCTGGGTAGTAGAGGGACTGGCGGGAAGGCGTAGAGCAGACCGGAGGGCCAATTGTGGACTAGAGCATCCCTGGGGGACTCCCCCTGTGGGGGGATCAGAGTGAAAAAATTGCTGCACTTTGCATTCAAGGAGCTGGCAAAGAGGTCGCAGCAGGGAAGACCCCACTTGGAGAAGATCTGCGCAGCCACTCTGTCGTTCAGGGACCACTCGTGAGGCATCAGAATAGCTCTGCTCAGCCTGTCTGCTGTCACATTGGACTTCCCCGGAATGTGCGTTGCCACTAGAAAGTGCTGGGAAGCGATCGCCCAATTCCACACTCTCATGGCCTCTCTGCAAAGGGAGTAGGACTTTGTTCCTCCCTGCTTGTTCAGATACCAGACAACTGACATTTTCGCAGAGAATCGCAATAGTTCCCTTGGGAAGAGAGCTGTGAAGTGCCTGCAATGCTAGAAGCACCTCTCTCATCTCAAGAACATTGATATGCAAGTGAACCTTGTGGTCTTGCCACGTACCTTGGACCGTCTCGCCCCGATAATGCCCCCCCACCCTATCTGGGAGGCGTCCGTGGTTACTGTGGCAATAGGGGACGGGGGGCTGAAGGGTCTCCCTTGGTCCAGATTGGAGGAGAGAAGCCACCAACGCAGATCTTGCCGGCATCTCTCCGTGATGAGGATCGGGTGGGACAAGGGGCGTTCCTGATATGACCACTGGGCCAAAAGGAGCCACTGAAATATTCGCATGTGTAACCTGGCCAGCGGAACTAGGAGAATGGTAGCTGCCATTGATCCCAACAAGTGAAGAACCCTCCTGGCTTGGGCTTTTCTGCGGGGTAGTAAAGCCAGGACTTGAGCCTGTAACACTTTTATTCTCTCTGTCGGTAGAAAGGCTCTCATCTCTACAGAGTCTAGCTCTGCGCCGATAAAGGCAACACGCTGTGATGGCAGCAATACACACTTTGCCCAATTGAATGAAATCCCTAGAAGATGGTCCAATTTGACAGTAGCTCTCGTGGCTTGAACAAGTAGATGTCTGGTGGGGGCGGTGAGGAGCCAGTCGTCTAGATAAGGAAACACCTGGAATCCTAGACTTCTCAGGTGAGCAGTCACCAATGCCAGACACTTGGTGAACACCCTGAGGGCTGTGGTGAGACCAAAGGGCAGGGCCCGGAATTGAAAATGACTGGCTCCCAGCCGGAAGCGTAAAAGATTCCTGGAAGCCTTGTTTATCTTGATGTGATAATAGGCATCCTTGAGGTCGAGGGAGCACATTAACACTCCTTTTTCCAGCAATGGGAAAATGGATTGCAAAGTGACCATTCGGAACTTGGACTTCAAAGCAATTTAAACGGCTGAGATCCAGAATGGGTCTCAAGTCCCTTGTTCTTTTTGGCACCAAAAATAACCGTGAGTAAGTTCTTAATCCGATCTGGTCTGCGAAGACTGGTTGGATGACTCCCTTTTCTAGCAGCTTTGAAACCTCTATTGCCACCTGATCCCGTTGACTGGGTGGAACGTCCGGGGTTTTCCTTGACTGAGGGGAGGAACAAAAAAGGGGAATGGTGTAACCTCTGGTGATGATACGAAGCACCCATCGATCCTGAGTGATGGACTCCCAGGCCTGAAGATGCTCCGAAAAATGATCCCCGACTGGCTCCGGAGACACACAGTCGGGTAAATCCCTCAGGGATGCTGGTAGGAGGAACCACGAAAGGACTCGCAGTCTCCTGTATTGCGGGGGCCTCCACCGCCTCTAGGGCGACGTCTTCCATTAAAATTCCCCCCTCCTCTGCCCCTGGAGGGGGGGGGTCACTTTGATAGGCAGGGGAAGACTTTTGAGATTTTCTGAACCACATTTTCCCTCCCCTCTGAGCCTTGGGTTAAGGCCTAGTGGGAAGTGAAAAACTGTCCCCAACGGCAGACAAAGTCTTGCCCTCCTGCTCACATCTAGTGAGGGTGTCTTTCACTTTGGGTCCAAAAAGGGAGGACCCATCGAATGGAGCGTCCGTGAAAGAAGACTTGAAAGCCTCCGCAAAATGACACAAGCGCATCCAAACTTGCCTCCTAAGGGCTATGCCCGAACTCGCTGCTCTACCCACCCCTTCGGCTGCATAAGATATGAGCCTCATGGACGAGTTGACGATGGAAGAAAGGGTAAACAGCTGGGCGTTAACAGACTGGGCCAACGCCTCAGGCAGGTTACCCGACAAGGTATCTCCCAACTCCTTTATGAGATCCCTTTGGAGCCGCGTAAAATGACACAAGTAATTCAGCGACCGCAAGTAAAAGGTCGCTGAAGACAGGGTACGCTTCCCATACCTATCCATACTCCTAGACTCCTTATTAGGAGGATGGATGGAAGAAGAAGCCTCCGCCACATCCTGCTGGGTGGCGGACGCCACCACCATGGCATCCACAAGTACTCCCTTGGTCAGAAATGCTTTTCCAGGCGGTGCAGATAAAAACTTATTGGGGCGGCTAGGAACTGGCTCCACAGAGTCAGGGTGTTCCCACACCCTTCGACAAAAAAGATCCAATAATTCATCGAAGGGTGTAGACACCCAGGAGGCGGAAGGCTGGGCTCTGAAGGCCTTGAAAAAGACCGACTCCTCCTCAGAAGGGTTTTTGGAAGGCCAGTCGCCCCGCTGTCTCAAGATCTCCAGGATATCAGAGAACGAGACATCATCAGAGGATGACTTCGGGGACCCTTCTGCATCATTGAGGTCAGTGTCCGAGGTGACAGACTCATCTGGGGAGTCTACATGCTTCCTCTTACACAACTTCTTCCTGGGAGGCTCTTCAGGGACAGACTCTGAAGGGCCCTCAGAAAGTAGGGGACCACACATGGAGGTATCCTCAGGCCCGTGAGCCCCACTGTCCAGAGATAGGGGGCACCAGAAGCTCTAGTCGCAGTGTCTAGGGAAGGAGTTGCTGATTCAGGTGAAGTCACGATGGACTTGGTCAGCGCGCTCCTCATAGCCTCGAAGGCAGGTCCACCAGAATCGGACGAAAAACCCACCTCCGAGGCCATGACCGGAGTCGGGGTACCCCTAGCCGAAGCACCAAAGGGGAGACTCGGAGCCGCAGTCTGAAGCCCCGATGTATCCCCCTCAGGTCCGACTGAGGACAACCGAGTACTGAAACCTGTAGAGAGAATGGAAAAGGTTGGAGCCGATGTCAGATCCGAAAGACACGTGGGAGGTTTCGGAGCCGACACATGGACTTCACTCGATTCGGCAGACTCCGGCTCCGACGACACCGAGGTTGTCGGAGGAGGAAGAAACGGAACAGATATAGTAGCTGGCTCCGGAGCTGATTGGGCTGGAGCCAAAAATAATTTAGTTAACACTGGCGACTGGAGGAGCCTCTGGATCACCCTATCGGCATCCGAATCCGAGAGCCTGGAGGACTTGGAGGAGACCGACGGGGGCTGAGAAACCTTATCAGTCGGAACAGAGATAAAGGTAGGGGAACGGCTCCGAATCGGCTCCAAAGGGATTGGAGCCGAAATAGGCTCGAGAACTACCGCAACCTCCTTCGGCGCCGATGACTGTGGAGTCGAAGAAGTCAACCCCGCAATAGACAATACTTCCTGCAGCTCCGAGACCAGTGGAGCGAGGAAGGAGACATATCCTTGGATGGTGCTTCCTGCGGCTCCGAGTCAAGTGGAGCCGAGGAGGAGTAGTAGTCTTAGATCTTTTCTCCAGAGGCTACGAGGAACTAAATGGAGCCGGAGACTTCATTTTTTACTTTGATCTGGGTTTCTCAGAGGGAGGAGAGGAAGCCAAAGTTTCCTCAAAGGAGGGTTTAATCAAACCCTTGAGGATAAGTTTATTTTTTCTCTCCTGTAACACCCTGGCAGAGAAAGCATGACACACACTGCAGGATTCCTGCAAGTGTATGGCACCGAGACAATACACACACAGTTGGCGTTTCCGTCAGTTAGCGACATTTTGTAAGCACATTTAGTGCATTTCTTAAAGCCAGATGGCTTATGCTCTTTAGGTTCCTTGCCCGACATAAGGAACAATCAAAGCAGCAACAATATTCAAAAAATTGACCATCACAAGCACACTCGCAACACAAGGTGGGGGGGGGGGGCTCTAACTTAAACCCTAACAC